>NC_056732.1:1192670050-1192912550 GCF_019279795.1 Protopterus annectens | reverse complement strand
CAGTTTGCTAATGTTTATATTTCTTCAGGGTTATTTTGTTTTAAACCAACATGTCATGCTGTCTTTTTTTTCTCTTTTGTATTTAACAATTTCACTGGTCAGTGTCACTATAAATAATATAAAATAACTTTGCCTCATTAAGAAGAAATATTATGAGCTGATATGGTTATTTATCCACATGATTTCATAGAAATCCAGGAAGAGAAACAATGTCATTATCCCTTATGAATGTTGGTTGACAACCATATTATCTATGCGCCAGAATTAAAACTAATTCAGTAGGGTAGTCCCTGCTTTCTTCCAAAACATTAAGCATTGCAGGAAATGTTTAAATGAGTTAGATCATCCCCTGGCAGTTCGTGCAGAGGTTTATGGCTCTACACTTCTAATGAGCTGCTTCCTGTAGCCAACAGTATAGAGTTTGATTCCTTCCACCTCCAGTTGTGTACTGTGCGGCTCTGGGCAAGTCACTTAACCAGATAGTACTCCCTGGTCATCTCTGAAAAATGCTACCTCTGTCCTGGTCAACTAATGTAACAAAAAGGAGAGAAAAGCTGTGTTACTAGTCTTGTAGTAATATAATAATGCAAGTCTATTTGCAGTCTCCATTAAGCTAGTGAACACGATATCTGTATTTATAGAGGAAGAACCGTGTTTTTGCTTAAAAGCAAAAGCAGTAGCAATGGTGTGGATCAAAAATAATTCACCCTTACCCCAAATGTACAACCATGCAAACAGATTTTTTTTTTTTTTTTGAAAATCCAACATGCACTTTGGTGCCTATCCCTCTGAGACAGCAGCATATAAGGCAAGGTCCATAACTCTCATCCTATTACCTCCAGAATTAGTGTTGAATCCAGAAACAACTAGAGACAATCAGGGACACTTTCTAAAATATTAGTTCTGTTGAAAGGATGGCAGAATAAGACGACATGAATTAACATATGTTTTGTAAAGTTAAAAAAGTCTATAACTCTAATTACTGTCATTACTTATTAAATGTAATTCATAATCTTTTCTCCCCAGTTTAACAGTTTTAGGAAAAATTAGGAGGTACAGAGCAAATTTCTGAGCCAAAATATGGGACACTCCTGAAAATCAGGCATAGTTGAGGGGTATGTTCATTGGACTTTGTAGCAGTATCTAGTATTTGAATACATATGCATAGGGGGTCTGTACTAGTTCATCGAGGTCTAATTACAACAAATGGTTGTTCATCGAACCGAAATCACAGAGCAGCCATTCATTGAATGTTCACATCAGCAAACATTTTCCCAGGGAAGGAAATGACTTGGCCAAAATATGGAAATTTGCCTTTTTTCCCCACTGTAGTGTGATCTCAGAGTTGGCATATATAAGTAGGGGGTGGGGGGATGCAGCCTCCACATTGAGGGGTGTGGGAGCATAGCCCCTCACTTTGGTGGGTTTGATGCACTGCGGTGTGTGTTTGTGTGTGTGTGTTGGTTGGTCTTTTGACCAAGTCATTTCCTTCCCTGGGAAAATGCTTGCTGATGTGAACATTCAATGAACAGCCGTTTGGTGATTTTGGTTCAATGAACAGCCATGCGCTGTAATTAGACTTTGCCAGACTGATACAGACACATGCACAGGGCATACAGTATCCACTCTTACCTCTCATAGTCAAGGCAAATAAATACAATACATAAAATGCATGTATTTATTTGTTTGTTTGCTTGTTTGTATTTGTTTTCTGGGGTAGAACATTGATCTCCAAAGATCTTTTTTGTTATAACAAATAAAGCCCATTTGTTATAACAAATAAAATTATTTGCTGTAGCAGAAATGAAATGAGTGCCCTTATAATTAGGCATGAGAGGTATTTAGTTTGATTAATGTACATAGTTGCTCATTTATTTACTTGAATTTTTTTTTTTTTTTGAGTGGATCAGTCCAATAGGAAGAGTCTGGCCTTGTAGTCATAACTACAGCAGGTGTTAGCAAATAGAAACAGTCCACACTGTCAAACAAAATGCATTACATAAATGTAAAAAAGAAAAGGGATTCATGATACTTTAGAAGAGGCAGCATGAAGTAAATATTATACTTTACAATAAAAGTACAGGTTTGTTATCTTTACAGCAGAATCTATGGAAAAAATACAGACAATTTTACAAATAGAACCACAGTTTTGTCAACTCTCTTACTTAGAAAACTATGGCAGTGTTTTGCTGCAGGCTTAGTAATAATGTTATACTATTGTTGAACTGCATTAGGCAAATGGTGCCCAAAAAGAGGTTTGAATGCAAACTGTGCTTAAAAAACATGTGCACAAAGAGTAATATAGAACATCTGTGGGGTTTTTTTGTTGTGTGTGTGTATGTGCCTTTAAAACAGATGATCCACACAAGCCGTCTGGTATCTTTCATGCTTATGGTATGCTGCCTCTGTGGTTTAGATACACTTTGTCACAAAAAAATGTCTTCAGTACTAGAAATAGCATCATAACATCTGCTGAGGTTTGACACAGAGACTTCATGGAAATTTTACAGGAAGGCAACTGTCCAGAATTTCCTATAAGGACAAGTGAGCATATGAACTGAAAGTAATTTTTACTGCAAATCTGAAGAGAAATTATCCCAGAAGAAAATGAATTATAATAAAAAACATAAATATGTCACAATGAATTTTCAGCTACATGGGTATATTTGGTTTCAAATAAACATTCCCTAAATAGCAAAGTTAAATGGGAAGTCAGTAGTAAATTTAGCTACCATTAAGTGTTTACTAGAAAACAGATAAGCAGGATAAAAAAGGATGATTGTACTCTTCTGATTGTGGCTAAGTACTTCAGTACCTTATCAAACTATCTATGCTGCCAGAATGTTGTTGTGGATATGGCCTTTAAATTTCAGCCAATAGCCTTCAACCAAAGTACCTACACTAAAAATAAATGCACTGCTGAGGCATATGCGTATATTTAATAATACTGAGAAATTGTGTTTCTTCACAATGTGACATACACTTTGTCAACTTTGTATTTGAAACTATTACCGAGGAATGATAATTTCTAGATTTCAAAGTATGCAGACAACTACAAACTGGATTTGTGATACAGAAGGATTAGACATCAAGTCTGAATAATTAGCTGAAGCAGATCGAAGTGTGAGGTAAAACACTGGAATACGTTTTAGTTTGCAGAAATGTAATATTATATATTTCAGACATCATAACATAAAGAAAGATGCATGCTTGCTATCTCAACCATTAAAAGATGTCCCTGAATATAAAGGCATAGGAATAATGATTTCCCCAATGCTATTCTTTTAGCACACATGCTAATATAAAGAAGAACTAAAGCAATGAAACAAACAGGACATATGTTAAGGAACCTTTCCACTAAAGATAAGTAATGTTTGACTTCTTAGACAAAACATATAAAAGATCAGTAATAGAGTGAAACAAGCATATTCAATTGGGCAATTAAAATGCTTGAAAAAGTTCAAATGAAATTCATGAAAAGAGCAACATCAATCAAACACTGACAGATTTAAACATTTAAACCTGTATACATTAGAAGCACATAAAGGGGAAAGTAATTATGGCTTATAGAATTTTTAAGGATTTTATTAAATATGGAAAATATATAATAGCAATTTTAGTCATAAACACAACAATATGAATTTCCATATAGAAGTATCCAAAACAAATTTTCAATACAGTTACAATATTAAAAATGGCTATGATGTGGAACAAACTTTCACAAAAGATTTGAGGGTCAGAAATATCAAAGTTCTAAAAAACTTTAGGCAGGTGTAATGGGTGATCATACATTTGATCCTGATATCAGAGAATCAGTGTTCCTAGTTGGCCTTCTAGTCTGAGCATAGCAACACGAATAATGAACATATGAACAGTCAATAGGTTCATAGGTTCATAGGTTCATACTAGGCTATCTGCCCAAGGGCATTTTTAAGCCTAGCCCATAGTTATGTGGCTTTCGCCACCCCTTTAGTTTGAATAAAAACTATGCCTATCATTTTGCTGTGCCTCTGTCAAGCAGTGACACTGAAGTAATCCCTGGGGTATATCTGCAATCTCCCATCCATTGGTCAAGATTCCTCTTGAACAAGGCCAGAGAGGTGCTCTGCCTCACATGTACCGGGATTTTGTTCCACAGCATGGTTGTAATTTAATTAGTTATCTGTTTAGTGAAGAAGCTTTGCTTTTTCATGCAATTATTTACTATCCCTACCAAATGAAGGCCTTACTAGTGATGTAGTAGAAGTGATTCAGTCTATACAACTTGGCAACTCCTTAATGGAAGCTACAGCAAAGAATGTCATAGCATGCCTTCAAGTTTGAATTTGCTAATCACAAAAAAATTATTAGTCAGCTACAGCACAAGATGACTTACTATCATCTCTGTCACCCATATTATAAGCAAATAGATGTAGAAATATAATTGGATCAAAGGTGATACAGCATACTTTTTAGATCACAGATGAATGTATCTACTATTAGTTTATATATATATATATATATATATATATATATATATATATATATATATATAAACATATATATATATATATATATATATATATATATATATATCTGACCCAGCAACAGGCCTGAAGAGAAAAGTTCCAGATCCCAAGGTATAAACATATTCACCAAACAGGCATAAATTAGTACATACATACTACATACGTGCAGACATTGAAAACAGGTACACGCGTCAATAGTAATCGGAACTTGAAGCAGATCATAATAAATACCCAAACAGTGTTAGTCATGTGTGCTCGACTAACCCATTTGGGTGCTTGATCTAGGCCAAAAATATAAAAAAATAAAAAGGAAAACGTGTGCATATTTCGTTAAACTGAGCAGAGAGAGAGTCTTACTGCATTGAGGTATATATCAAATACTTAATGTATCGAGTCTAAATGTTTTTAGTATTACCACTTGCCCTCTCTGCGCAGGACAGTCCCTAGTTGGGCAATTGTGACCTGCGGGGCAAATGTCCTGTGATTTTAGGACAAAAAGTGTTTTCTAAGTTTTCTTTAACTGCTGTATAAAGCAATTGTCTTTATCTGAAACACCTAAATGTTAAATGAAGTAGTATAAACTCAAATGCTACAAGAATACGTTTTCAATTTGGAAATAAAAGTGAAGTTCTGCCCTTTCCACTGGTCGTAGGTATGGTTTGTCCTGCAAAAAGTCATGTTTCTACAAAAAAATCCCACTTTCGGCATTTCAGAAGGCGGCAACACTAAAGGTGCCAACTGCGATGCTCTTCTGCTTGGTAAATGCGAGAAATCGTAAATACGTAAACTACGTCCAGTGACCCTGGAGTAAAACATATAGAATGCAAATCGGAGTAACGTGTAACAGTTTTAGTTATAAATCATGGTCTAACTCACTAATAGCTATCCAGGAAAAATATAGTTAACTGATCTGCAGTTCATTAGAACTAATGGAAAATTTCAGAAGAAGGAGCAAATATAGTTTGAAAGAGGTGGCTGGGATACGTCGTGAGAGCAAGGGGGCGACTGTAATGGGCGGGAATAGTACTACGCATGATGTACTAAAAGCAAGAGGTGAGGGGCATACCTCTCAGCGGTCCAGATTTTCGCAGAACGTCCATATTTTTTATTCATATTTTTGGACTGTTCCTCATAAAATGTGTGGTTTTCTGTCAAATCACCGAGGACTGAAGTCACTAAATAATGACGTATCTGAGGTTCAGACTTCATATCCTACAGAAAATGCATATTGATGCAGAACCTGTTATTCTAACAACTTTCTAAAGTTTATAAGAGCAGTATTAAAATTATTGTTGGGCATTTGTCCCCCTGTT
Organism: Protopterus annectens; assembly: GCF_019279795.1. Classification (NCBI taxonomy): domain Eukaryota; kingdom Metazoa; phylum Chordata; order Ceratodontiformes; family Protopteridae; genus Protopterus; species Protopterus annectens. The sequence continues at coordinate 1,192,906,729 of NC_056732.1, read as the reverse complement.
GTCTTAGGTTTTGTCCAGATTTCTTGATCTAAGAGGTTGAGAGCTAAGTGAGTAACAGACGAGAAGAACTGAAGAAGATAAAAATAGTACGGTATATAACCACGAGACGCCAAAGAGTTTATCAGAAAGTAAAATGTTTAAAATGAAAAGGTAAAGTGAAGTTTGTGAGCTGTGCCTTCAGTTAAATTGTATACGCTCACTGTTACACTGTAGTGTAGCGTTATGGGGCTTCTTCTTTCACTGACTAAAAATCCATTCATATACAGCTGTGTCCGAAACTTATTATGCACCCCCCCCCAAAAAAATGCATATTTTTCGGTATATGGTTCAAATGACTTTTTGTCTGCAAGAGTTCATAAAGCGTAATGTTTATTTTATCATTGTAGTACTGAGTATCTATGTTTATTACCCTAGCCTTAAAAACTGCCACAAAAACATATTTCATTCTGAAGATGGATGTCGTATCCCCATGACAACAGCTGCGAGCGATCTTTAAAAATGTTTTCTGTCTGGGTTCGTCATGAACAAAACACATTGTATCTACGAGTTGGCACCAATTTATTTCACAAAATGTAAATGGGTTAGTTAATTAAAATAATGGGTGCTAGTGGGTTTTACAGTAAATGCTCGTTCATGTTGTCTAGGTTAAATGATCCCTGCTAAAGTACTTTAACTACATCTTTATAATTTTACTTTAGTTCCTCAGCTTAACAAATGATGGTTTCCACATAATGCATACCGTCACTCTCAAATGTACCTTGTTATGAGTCTAAAAATGTCCATGATCTTAACAGTTCCACATTGAATGGGTCTGTTACGTCTTTAGTCTTAACATTATAATGATATCCATGGTAAATTATAACGAATCCAATTAATTTAGCAACATATTTTCATAGATATAAAGTAATACGTTTAACCATCCTGTGAGCTTCTGGTTGAAAGCATTAGTACGCTGTTAGGAGAGGGTTCCACATTTTGCCCATTTGGCCCACGTCTCGAGAGGTTGTTCCACATATTTATAGATGGAAGGTCGAGCGCTAGATGCGCGCGCCACACACAGAGAGAGACACACACACACACACACACACACACACACACACGTATCACGGCGCGTGTTCTATATATATATATATATATATATGTATATATATATATATATATATATATATATATATATATATATATATATCAATTAAGCCTAAAAGTTTAGTATTACAGTCTCTGAAAAGTATTTTTTCTGAGCTCTACAAAATAATCACATAATCCGCTGCACTGTTAGATGTCTCCTAGGAAAAAGTACTCCATCTATTGCTATGCCTCCATACAGCCATGAAAAGGGAGCAATATTCTCAGCTCGACGTGCAGAATGGATATGAAAGGAGATGCCCATCTGCCCGTATGCAATTCTGTCCGGTAATATAGACAACTGTCACAGAAATAATTACTGTTCTTTCTGTACTTCTCTAAAGATTTGCTACAGATAATCCAACTATCGCCATTCGATAACTTTTGGTCCTTGTGATTGTTGGTATTCTACGGTACATTAGTATCGCACTTCATCCTGCTGTCACATTTTCAGACAGCGCACTGCAGTATCTTACCGTTTTCACCTCATCCCGGGTCAACCCATCCGGTCCCTGATAACGCCACTTTAGGGTATACCGATGCAGTACTATTGTATAACTGGGTAAGTGCAGTTGACAATGAACCTTGCAGTTTACTGTAAGCAAAGAATCTTAGATATGGTATGCGTTCAGACAGCGCAGCACACCACTAGCTGTTATTTGCCCTTTCCTGACTACCTAGCCGTTTTTATGAAATAACTAGTTCCCATGTTACTAGTTTAATTTAGATGATGCGTACATTTTCAAACCATGCCCATTTTCAAACTGAGATAATCTGACCCTTTCAGTCCTTTCATTGGCATCGTGCCCCCCCCCCCCCCAACACACGCACACACACACACACACACACGCCAACGTTAGTTTAAGAGCCTCCTGGTCCTCTCCTCCTGTGAATTATAATCTGTGATTACTAGGATACAGTTCTTTTGGAACCACCGTCAGCCCCCTCCCACCACCGTAGGGGGGAAGGAGATGCGTTACTTTGGGAGCTTCCTTTGATTCAGCTGTTTGAATACTCTTTTTCAGCGTTCACTTGGTGTGTGTGTGCTCTATGCACGTCCAGACACTCACATTGTGTATTTTTCACTGCTGCATCCCTATTTCTTTGGCTTTCTCACACTCAGCTGTCCCTCTCTCGCTCGGAGTCGCTCTTGTTCTCACACATGCACTCTCTCTCGCTCCTTCTTTCCCTCTCGCTCTCCCTCTCTCTGTAATGTGTGATTTGGAAAGCTTATAAAAACCCTGATGTAATTCTTAATGCAGCCCCTGGCTACAAAGACTGGATCTGGTTTCAGTGAGATTCAGAAGCCGAGAGCGGAAAGGGAGAACAGAAGCTTCTAGTGGGGATCAAATACCACAGCATATAACCACCAGGATCCTGCTGATCGAGATTGCCCTTGCTGGGCACAGCATCCCTGAGCTTTGAGAATACTTTTCCTTCTCATTTTTGGATCTAGTAGTTTTCTTGACGTTATTGAAAGTGTATTTCGTTAGGATTTATTCCAAGAAATTGTATATCAGCAGGCATTCTGCAACTGCTATATGTAGGCGTATTTCCAAAGTTAGAAAGGAAAACAGCTTGGTTGAAGATCTACAAAGATTGTTTTACCTTGGTTTATTTTAAAATAATTTAAATAACAATTTGGAAGATGAGAGAAAGCGACCATTCTTAGCAGTATATTTTAAGGTAAGAATCGTTTGCATTTAACACCATAAAGGTAATTTATATTATGAAATTTTATTCTAAAAAGGTATATATTCGCAGATCCGGCCAGGATTGCTCGCTCCACACATATCTTATAGGGGTGCTTTGTGCAGTTAATACATATGCTTATCGTTTACGTTTGTACTTGCCTTTTGCTTGTTAATTATTTGAGCAGCCTTATGTGTGTGTGTATGAGAAATCAGATAAAGATTACAGACTGAGAGTATATATATATATATATATATATATATATATATATATATATATATATATATATATATATAGTCAAATAAGGTTACGTGCAAGGGTTTTGTGCGTGTGCGTGTGTGTGTGTGTGTGTGCGCGCGTGTGTGTGTTGGTGGTGGTTGTGGGTGGTGGCCTGGGCTAAGCTATCATCCTTTTTTTCAGAAACTGTCCAGGGAGAACAAGAACCGCCAAAATCTCTGACCCACATGAACTGTCCTATCCATAACACCGTATGGCTAGTAGCAGTTGCTGTTATAACCAAAGTGGGTTCATAATATGGTACAACACTGCACATTGGCACATAAAAAGTTGATAATGACTGTCACTAGAAAACACCCAGTACGTAGGTGCACCTGTTTATGTTAAAGGACCCTAAGAATATTACAGGTTCTAAATCTAAATGGAGACATAAAGAAAAGCATTATCTAACACAGCAGTAGATGGAAAGCTGCGTTTTTTTTTATAAAACGATATGTGTTCATGATCTTTTTTACCCCTCCATACCCAAAGCACTACCACATTTTATAAACACACAACCCTTTTCAAACACCAGGGCATAAAGCCTTTTAAGCAGGGGTGGCATAATTACATGGCAGAGTTCTGATCACGATACCATTGCAGTGACAGATGTAGGAGTTCTTGATGCATTTGCCACTTTAAAGGATTTTAATCACCTTGTGTGGGATGGAAATCTAGAGCTTCGTTAAATATCTTTTCCTTTTGAAAAGGTGAAGTTACCCCTTCACAACATAGCCTGCTAGGGGGTATTTTCTTTATCATTTTGTGTAATCCTTATTTTGGAACTACTTGTTGGTGCTTTCAGCCATTGTTGTGGGATTGTAGGGGCTCTCTGTAGGATGTACCTTTCAAACGCCCCTTATTAAATCACATATGACCGATTTGTAGGAAATCCATTTTCATGAAATGTTCTCTGGTGTTTGAATGCTCACTGAAGTAATGGTTATATTAGCCTTGCAAACTAAAAGTCGTATCTAAAAAAACAGAATCGTCAGTTGTCTCGCAGAAAAGCAAAACCTGGGAGGTAACATTTATTATACAATTGGGCTCCTGAGTAAGAGCAGTCACATCCCAATACAATTTATAGATTTTGATGATGATGATTATTTTTTTTATTCACTCATCCTCGATGGTGTGTATGTCACAGAGAAGTGGCAGGTGCGGGCAGTAGTACTTTTTATTTATGAGGTTATATATTATCATCATTTTAATTCTAACCAATAAGACAGGTAGTTGAAACTATAGCGTTGCGATAAATTAAATTCGTTAGCATATGACGTTTATTCCAAATATTCAAGAGTTATCTTTCTTCAGTTGCTCATTTTGCTTGATAACGCGATTCTTCGAAGTTGAATTGCAGTAGAAACTTTTCGATGAAGCATTTTTTTTCTCTGACTGGGACACGTACCAACAATTAAAGTCAAGTTTGGTGACATTATCTCTGCTCTCATTGACCACTAATATTAAAGTTGGAACCGTGGGTACCAAAGGTAGACACAAACTGCGTCATTCTTTCAAGTTTGCTAAAGGGTGTATTCGGCATAAAAGACACTGCGTTCTTTTTAAATGATTTTATGTTACCCAAGTATGTGGACGAAGGGAAAGACGCAAGGTCTTTGCTAGGTGCCTTTCTTCAAATAAGCCCAGACAGACCTTTCGTTTGCACCATTAAAACATGTTATCTCGTAAACGGTAATTCAATGCTACAGAGAGATCCCATAAGTTCTCTCTCTCTGTGTAGTTCCCTCCCTTGTACATGAAACCCAGTCTTTCCTCATATATTGAGAAATGGTAAACAGATGAAATTTTGCACATTCCCAGTCCCTAACTGTGCTGCGTCTTACTTCCCAGATGCCCAGCTAAACGAGATGTCCGTCTGCCCAACACGCGGGCAAAGTATTTCAACAAACAGGTGGGAGTTACCTAACGCTCAAATCGCAAATAATACAGTATAAGCAGAAAATAAGAAGTACTGAAGAAACTAAAGACACTAATGTACATATACCTGATGGACTGGCCGAAACTTGTCTCTGCGTCTGTGTTGCACACCTGTCACGTTAACGGTCCTGGAGTGCCCAGAGCTGTTGTCGATAAATTAGATTTTATTTCTTTGTATACAGATTCAAAATGAGGGAAGTCTGACGAATTATTTCATAAACTGACAAATTTCCGTTTGACAAATATAATAATTTATTAGTGCCCACCCCCATACACACAGGCTTTCTTTGAAAAAACTGTCTCCATCATGCTCATTATGCCACCGGTAATCGTTCGTGTCCTACGTTAACAGAAAAAAAAATGTGAAATTGGAAGGGTTAATATAAATTTGGATAAGACATGATTAGTAGGATGAATATCACCGGAGTCAACTATGCGTCACTCAGCTCTTGTACGTGGCTGCAATGTACCCGGTGGGTTTGAGTGTGTGTGTATAGGCGGGTGGCGTGATATTTAACAGGATAGTTGGGCTCCAGTCTGCTGCATAGTTCAAGCCCTCTCAACACTTTGTTAGCCCTGAAAAAAAAATCCAAGTAATCTGTCGAGCCGAGGAGAGTCGGGTCATACGTAATTATTGCCTCTTTCACAGCAGTTTGACATCTGAAACAGTAAGAAGAAGAAGGAAAAAAACAGCTTGCACTTGTTTGTCTTTTGCAGCATCAAACTTCATCTGCGTTTGTGGAAAATTATTTGAAGGCTCTGAGCACAGCTGGGGAAATGTATCGAAAAAATCTGGACGTATACAGAAAGAGGGCGCCAGCGACCCATTTTTTCTGGCAATGTGCTTCAGTTATGTATACCTAAATTGTTAGGGAAGGGATATATCTCTGAGTTGTACCTAATTGTCAGAGACTTCTCTGATTTTGTCTCAAACGTGATAGATTGCAGTCATTAAAGTTACAGATATATATTACTTAAAAAAAAAACTTAAATCATATTCTCTAATGAGCAACTTTGTCCCTGATTATTTTTGACTTTTCTCTCATTCTGGATATAATGTCTTGAGAGCTATGGTTATGGAGCCAAGTGAAAACATTAATTTTGCTTCGATCTGCATATAAATCTCAAGACAGGTGACTCTTGTTTCTTGCTTCAAAAGCTAACTATGTTGTAGCATCATCATTTTGTAATTATCAGCAGTGCTTGAATAGTCATTACTCCAGAAGCATTGTCTGATTACTTGAAATGGTTCCTGAGCACAAGCACACAATTTGAGTCCATCTTTTAACTTCTTTCAAAATGCTTGAGTTTCATCAGCAGAGTCATTCAGCTCAAGAAACGTAGAAAACATAATTTTCTACTCAGCAGTAATAAAATGGACACCTAGCTGTTATACTGGCTGTTAGACATGAGATTTGCAACCAAAGAAAAAATGTAAACAGCACAGCAGACTGAGGTGGATGGATACAGTTCATAAATGAAGCAGGTGAATGTGATGTTCATATTTTTAAATAGAGATGGGTGACAACAGAAAGTACGACTTAGACCCAGTATATTGATTCTGAAACCATTGAGTGATAAGATGCAATACTGACAATTGACTCAGAATGATGTTTTTGAAATAGCCATAAAACGTACTGGGAGTGATATTTTTGAAATACCCATTGATCTTTCTGTACCTGAGATAAAGAAGTTAAAGTCAGAATGTTCAATGCAACTAGTAAGATTGATAATACTCCTAATATCCAGTGTAGAGGTGAACAAAGTAATATGTTACCAATTTATTTTAAGTATAATGCAGTACACTCTGCTAGAAAGTCAAAGTCCTTGTCTTTATAACTGTATTTACCAATAGGCCTTCGATCTTGATAATGTTATGTAACAGTACTGAAGGTATTACCATAAGTGAAACTGTGTAGGCCTTCATCACAATCCCTGGCAACTCCCAGATGAGACAGCTCTTTCCTTAACACTAATTTCAGAGTTAAATGACTTCCTACCACATTCATTTCTTTTCAGGTTTGTTTTGGAAAAATCTGGTCAGTTCCTGGTTAACAAGTGAATAAATTAAAAAAAAAAAACAAAAATGAAATTGCCAGACAGGCCTTAATTATTTATTCTCAATTATACCTAATATGCATTTTAACATTGGTTAATATGTATTTTTGTAAAGTGGTTTTACTAGTGTTGTTGAAAGGATTTTTTTTCTGTATTTGCACATTCAAGTGAAGTGCACAACTGAAAACAAGGCAAACTTTATTCAGTGTGGTATAGAACATGCATTCGACTTCTAAGCCCATTTAAATAATGTTCCTCACCACCCTCTGCTATTCCATCAGTGCTAGAATTTGTCACATCCCAACCTCTCACTGTCTGAAATAATTCTTTGCACCTTCTTTTCTGATGAACTCTTTGAAGTCATGTTTATTGTCTTCCTCCGGTCTCATCTGTCTTATTGTCTGCCTCTATACCTTCCTGCTGTCGAATACGTTTCCTTATTCATTCACTACGATTTAATTTCCACAATAAGAATCTCGCAACCCATTCCATCTTTTTTTTTCTGCAGTCTCTCTCTCTTAAACTAGTCCAACATCAGTGTTGTCATAAGCCTAAGTCCCATACTTTCCTTGAAATCTCACACCCCAAACAAACCAAAATGCCACCCAGGCTTCTAATTTACCATACACTCATCCCAGCACCTTTTGCCTTACCCCAGAACAGTTAAAGTATCAAAACAAAACATTTTATGGGGAAACTTTACAGAGAGTGTGAGGGCCTTATGTGAGAGTACAGGATTAACAGTGGCCATTAATGATGGGTTACCTGAGAGACTTGAAATAGAGTGAGATGCTAGGCAAGAATGACAATGGGGTGTTGGGTAGCTGGGAGAGGAAGGCACTGGAGCATTGTGAAGGCAGTTACTGTTTCCATCTATATGCTTTTATTTGCATGATACTTATGACTGATGTAAGGAGGCAATTACCATGTGTGATGGAGGATTTTAAACAGTTTGGCAGACATTTAACTTTATTTTTCACACTGGGAAGTAAAAGTGGTGTTAGTGGTCAGGGCATCTTGGAATGAGAAGGTAGAGCTATAGATGGTAATTATTTATAGCTATTATAACTGAAACTGTTGTGGACACTGGGGAAAATTATGCAGGATAATTTCTAGAAACGGATGGTGGTGACTAGAGAGATTGTAGATGGGTGAGTTGGAAGATGGAGTGATTTTCATGTTATAGTTATGAGGATGAGTGTTGCTGCATTGGGTGTATGTACTAAAGCATATTCCAATATTACCAAAGGAACCATTAGTGAGGGAATGGCAGTGGGTCTATGACAAGTAGCTGTACAGAAAGGGTGGGGTAGGGGTGAGGAAGGAAAGGAAGATGCTGAAGGAGAAGAAAGGAGATTGAAAAATCTCCGATGGGCAAATGTGTATTGTAGCTATTTACATGGGAAATTTGGTGAGTGATGATCAGTGTGGGTGCAGAAGGCAGCAGACATACTTGTAACTTATAAGGAAGCACAGGGATTTCATCAAGTTCCCATACTGTAGCCTGTCCCAAAAATAAAACTTATTTTCTATTGGCATGTACCCTAAACAAGAGTGCAACTAGGTATACTTCGTTTTGAAATTATTTTTTTTTTTCTCAGCATCTCTTAGAAGCCAGAAGTTGTCTTAAGCCACTGGTTCTTAAATGGTGAGGACATCCCCACTGAGAATGCCCAGATTTGTTCTAAGGAAGGCCCTAGCATGTCTGAAAAAGTTGTATATTTATAACGTTAATTGTTGTGATCAATTATAATCTAATGCAAACAGTGTAGTTTTGTACCTAATTTAATGACAGATAGGATTACCCAACTAAAAACAAAATTCTGTATGGCAGTAAAGCAAACATCACCTCATGATGCATCATTTATTAAAGGTGCAGGTGCAACATGTGGAGATATATATTGCTTATTAATTTATTTACTTATTTTTTAATGTGAGTTGGGGCAGAGAACAGTATGAGTGTTGAGTACAAAAGGAAAATTTTATAGTATGATCCTGATCTTTATTCAAGTTGCAGCACCTATACTAAATGGTCATAGAACAAGACAGCTTGTAGCTGTACAGAAAGTGTATGTCATTGTGAGCATATTACCGTCTTTGTTGTCACAGTCCCTTTGTGTTGTCAGAATGTTAGCCACTTAAAAATTAATTAGTACACCATATACAGATCACAATGTTCTTGTTATTGTCACTGATTTAATTTGGACTGGAATTTTTGCTGTACTTTGCATCCAGTTTCTCTGAAATATGAATTAGGAGAATAATTCATATTGGAAATCAGCATAAGGGTCACAACCTTTTACATACACAAACATGGACATTTTTATGGAAATTTGAAATTTTGCAAGACAACTGCACCCACAACCAGCACAAACAACTGATTTCACATTTTTCTCAAAATAAAACTCAGTCTTGAAGAATGTGAATTGTTTTTTTTTCGCTTCATAAATTGTTTTGTGCAAACTATTAGAGGAAACTTAAGACATTATTGCTGTAAAATATCACGGCATTTGCTATTTTCTTGCTTTTTACTAGTCAGATAGGGACCCTCTTGCATAAAGAGGGGCATGCAATAACCCTGTGCAGCACATACGCTCAGTGCAACCCCTGAAGAGTTAAAAATCATTAATGTGGAATATTTTAGGATGCAATGAAACCAGATAAAGTATTTCATTGCTCTCACTTAACTTAGGCACCTAGTCTTAGGGAATGCATACCATAAATGCCTTACAGCCATAGTAGTTGTAATGCAGCTTATGGGACTTCATTTTACAAAATAAATGATTAGGCAGCATTTCCCCTGTAGCTTGTAAAAAAAGTAGAGAGTTTGCCAAATAAACTGTAGAAGTTTCCATCCCTTCTACTGGCCATCAATAAATGGTATCACTGAAAAGCACTTTGATCATGTAAAAGGGGGCTAAAGAATTATTGCATGGGAGATTGGGTAATGGTACTGTCAAGCCAATATTTCTGTTTCAAGAAGTTTATTTATTTTTTTGCTAAAAACTTAAACCTTAACAGTCATAAACCTTTTTTAAAGATTATTTATACAACAACTTATTCTCGGTATCTAATCCTCAAAACTTTGATTTACTAGAAGAAACCCATGTTCTAAATGGGGCTATATTGGAAATAAAATACGTTTTAACACCGAAATCCCGTCCAAGGCAGTGGATTATGAGCATTTTAGGAGGACATATTTCTGTAAGACAAGTTCAAAAGGCCAAAGGATATTAAATGGGAAAGTCATCAAGAAGAAATGGCGGGACAGCAGCAGGTGGACTATGCGCAGCATACGGAGTAAGTAGCACGCACGTGCACTGTATACATATAGCACGAGGAGGAGTAAAATGCGTTGCTGTAGCAGCCAAATACAGGCCTTTGATTTAGTTGTCATCCCATTACCTTACGAATCAGGGACAGAACAAGCTCTGGAGTGCATCTTACAAAAACGAATAGTATCCTCGGTAAGCCGTCTTTGACGCGTTGTGTAGTTGAACCATTAGTATTTCCTGAAGATAAAAATAATACTGTAAAGCTACTGTTTAGTTGTTCATTTGTTGACGGTCTCACGTAATTATTATTATTTATTTGTCTTTGTAAGCAAACTATAGGTATTAACAGTAACTAAAACCTTAACATATTATATTAGAGAGAGAGACAGAAAACACTGAAAACATATGGTTCGTGTATACTCACACTAGTATAGTGTCTCTATAAACATAATTCATAGATGGTCTTCCTGAAGTGAGAACTCAGTTGAAATCTTACAGAGAAGGTGGAGTAGTAGCCAAAGAGGTCTGGGAGCTACGTAAAGTGTGTTACAAACTTGTATGATTTCTAATTTCTGCTGTCCACCGTACTTCATTCTTTATGTATCTGATAACATTTCTGGCTGTTGTTCCTAGTTTCTTAAAGGGATTCCCTGCGGAGTCTAGATTCGGCCAACACCACTCCGGTATGCAGATGATACAGCGTTGTGGTCCACGCCACGGACGGATATAACCTGTACCCAAATCTGTTATTACTTAGCTGCGCTATCTTACGTAGTTGTTGATCACTCCGCAGGCTTTAAATAAGAGCAGAACACATAGCTGTATATTTTAATTATTTGTTTTCACTATATACCGACAATAACTGAAGTACGATGTTTTGTACTGCAGCTTCATGTTTGTAACGTTGTGCGTTGACCCTGGCTTCTTTGAGGTAGGTCATTCGTGAATCACCCGGTCAACAGGGAACAAAATATAATAAGTGAATATGACCTAAAAGTAAATATTCATAGGTTCATAGGTGTACAAGGCTAATGGCCCTGGGGACTTTACAAACTTAGTCCATAGAAGTGCCCTGGCATTGTGCTCCCCGTCGTTAGATTGGGTTGAAACCGTATGTCTTGTAACCATCAAACATTTTTGTGGCACAACTAGACAAACATTTGTAAGATGTTTGTGAAGACTAAGCACGCGTGTTAGGTGTTAAAAGATTAGTATATGTTGTTGTTCCCTACATTCTTTTTTGCCACACAGTAAACCAGAAATACTTCTGAGATAGAGCTGATGAATTCTAATTAGACTTACTATTACTAGCTTCTTTAAAATAATGTGGTAATCGCAGGTTTAGTTGCCCATCCACATTGTGGGGCTTAAATCATTCATAGCTTCCAGAGAGCTAAACAGAAGGTGACAGATATAAGTTGAGAATGTTTTGGTACAGTTAAAGAGAAGAGAAGGGCAACTTAAAGTCAGTGTAAAGAAATAAAAGACAATTCACACAAGTAGGAAAAACCCAAACCAAAAGCATATAGTGTTTAATTTACTTTATTTTGTTTGTTTACTGGGTGTATGGGCTGTTTTTCAGGGGGACTGTTTTCATCCATGACCTTGGTTACAAGAAAATACAAAAAAAACAGTAAACAAATTCAGCATGCCAGTATAAGGTTTGGCATCAAGAACAATGCAATTAAAATCATCAGGGTAAACCTGAACAAGACAGCATGGTAATAAAGAGTTAGTGATGTGCATGGTAAGTAACGGAAGAAGTCAAACTACACTAAGGAACATTGCATGTGACTGCAGGGGGACAGTACTTAAGTTCCTCCAAGAGCAACAGCATTTAGAAGCCTTTTCTATGTTCTGCCTAAATAAATAAGAATATCTGTCATCCCAGCGGGTATAAAGCTTGCAGTGTAAGAAATGCTTTTCCTTATCATAGGTCTGCTGATAGGCAAAGCTTTGCCACTACTTTTAAGATTTTGCCTGGAAACTGGTGGATATAGAAGTGAGGTTGAAGAGTACTTAAGTATTCTATGTAGTGTATGGGAGACTAGTATAGTTGGCAAAAGAGATATAGTGCCAGTGATTTAGAGTAATTTGTAGGTGAGAAGGACTGAGAAATCATCTCACGCGCACACACACACACACACACACACACACACACACACACACATACACACACATCTTATTTAGGTAGGTGCAGTGATAGTTCCCAATTTGGGCTTATAATTTTGTTTGTGACTTTATTACAGACTGAAACAAGATTAAATAAAGGAAGGTTATAGTCTGAGGGAGGTGTTAAAATGCACTTACCAAGAGATTTCTTGACAGAAGATGATGCACAATATATGTGACTTTTAGGAGGGTTGTCACTTTTTCTTTGGTTTTGTCCACATGTAGAGATAAAACTGAGATGAGGGGTTGCCACAGGTCTGGATTACTTAAACTGAGTAACTGTTTCAATAGAAGAGGAAGCTGAAGTAGTAATATGTACATTTTTTAATCTATGGAAGAGCCAATATCTAAAGGAGTACTATATATCATAGCTTTGCTTGGTTTCTTATAATATGTTTAAAGACCAGATTATGTGAGCCCTGAATCTCTGAGAAATGAAGTTTGATTTGGGAGAAATGTACACTAGTGTGAAATTCTTTTTATATGAGATTTCCCCCTTCTCTAAGGTGCAATGATCATGGAGTTAATTTATGTAAATAGCAAGAATGTGAAGTCTAGTGAAAGCTTGCTCTGTTCCACAAAAACACTTCTGTTTTTCACAGTGAGTTTTTCACTATGTTCTTAGACACACATGTGTGTATACGAATATATATATATATATATATATATATATATATATATATATATATATATACACACACACACACACACACACACACACACATGCATACATATCTAGGGTACCAAGTAAGATTAGTTGTGGTTTATTCATTTAGAAGTAATCTCAAGGACTGTGAACCCATCTTAGCCTTTGCCTCCCACTTCTTCTTTTAACATCAGTGACTAGTGAATCTGGTCTTCTTAATATGTGAAGAAGCAAGAAAAGGAACACAGTGCTCAAAGGCTGCAACCAGCAGCAACCACTAAAACTGAAAAGGAATGGCACTTGGAGGCACCAGATGAAAGGAGATACCACTTCTGAAGTTATAAAGTGTTTATAATTTTATAACTTTGGAAGTGGTGTCTCCTTTCATCTGGTGCCTCAAAGTGTCCCTTTTACTTAGTAATATGTGGTCAGAGTGTTCACATTTCAGTTTTACTATCAGATTTTTTTGTGAACAGTGTGGGCTTATTTCTGTAAGTTTTGCTGTACTGATATTTTATGCAATCCATAGAATTCAGTAAAGTTTTCTCCAATGCCATAGTTCAAAAACTTCTATTTTCCAGTGGACAGCATTAATAATAGTCCGACTCTTGTATCTATTTGTTATTACTGGAAGAACACATAACTCTGACTATCTGACATTGTGATATCTTTGCTCTTTAAAACCTGATTTGTATTTGCAATAACGAAGAGCCATCCTTTAATTTCATGAGTGCAGTTGCCACCAGCTGTATATAAGCAAATTAACAATACCATGGTATCTTTGATATATTTTTAGTTTTATACAGTGAAAGATAAAATGCTAAGTACAATAAATCAACAAAATCATGGTATAACAGTATGAGAAGATCTAAATATTGGTATTCAGTGCAAGAAGTTGGTATAGCTGCTGGCAGTTGTGTAGTGTTACTGTATGTCATAAATGTTATGGGAGAACAGTCACTTCCACTACATCTGAAATGGTTCTGTCATAAATGTTGTATTTATACTTTTGGTTTCACTGGATGTGGTGAAGAAGGAAACTGCTACCTTGAGTTTGTGCAACATCTGAGTTAGTATGTATATGTATATATCAGATTGATTGAGGCTGTGTAGTTATGTTTAGTAATGCTATGCATTGTGTTTATTTATTTTGTTTTTGAAGACTAATGTGGTTTGGCTGTAATAAATTTCCTTTCAATTAAACAAGATGTGATTAAATTTACTAAATTCCAAGAAGCCAGTAGAGAAAGGTACACAGATTCTGTGATACACAGGAAAGTACATCACCCTCTGTACAGACAACTTTTAGATCGCCACTGCTGTTCTGTGTATAGTCCAAATGATCCCAGTTATTCAAAGACCTTGACAGAATAAAGTATGTACAAAAAGGCAAAATAAAATCATCGCATGTCTACACCAGATGACAAAGAAATTAATGAACTTTTATTTATTATTATTATTATTATTATTATTATTATTATTATTATTATTATTATTATTTTTGGAAGGATGACAGGAATGGTAAAGCATGGCAGAATACTTTAAGTACATTAGTGATAATAATAAAGTTCAAGTATGCAGCATATTTTGTTGTGGATAATGGACGGCCAGTTAATAACTAAAGCAGAGTGACCTGAAGGTAGGTTGTGAAACTATTTATATGCACATATGCCCTTAATGTTTTTGTGGTAATGCTGTAAAATCTAAAACCATGTCAGAATTCAAGAAAATGCACTGGAGATATACAAACAATTTTTGTGGGATTTAGAGGGCATTGGGATATACTGATTACTGTGGAGCTGCCACTCTTCAGTATGATTGCAGACACTCAAGTAGGTGAGGCAGTCCTTTGCTTATAACACATTTCTGTGTTTCTCTGGTATTGATCTGGTTTGATCATGAAAGCATAACCATCAGTGGGTAAATTCCTTTTTGACTAGTGTTCATCTGGTGATTATTATTGTTGCTCAGTATGCAAGTAGTAGTAGTGTCCAACAGGAAGGTTCTACTGAACAGTACTGGGCCTCTCACAGGTTTTCTGAGGTCCAGAGCATTAGGCAGATGGCCTGCTTACATCTGAAAGGTCTGGTATTGCCCAGTATCACCCTCCCTGGAGGGCAGTATCATTTAAAGGATGCTACTATAATACTGATTTTGTGTACATATTTGATGTGGAGTAGTTTCCAGACTAGGATTCGCATATTGTTCAAGAAGTTGATATATTGTGATAATTAACATTTCTTGCTTAATTTATGAAATTTATTTCATTTTGAAAAGTTACCACATTTCAGATCTGATTCCACTTCTGTACTTAGACAGTGATGAGTCACCTGGATTTCAGGTTTTTAAATAGTGGCAGTTCATGACAATGATATTTGAAGGCCTGAGAGTACTTTAGTTATTTAGGAACCAAGTTAATTTTACAGTAGTAGTTTTTCATTAGAAGAGAGAGGGGTACTACAATCTAGAGAAAGCTAATCAAATATTATAATCCAGTGTACATATCAGACTTTAACAGAACTGCAGAATGGAGCTTGCTGCTATCACACACACACACACACACACACACACACACACACACACACACACACACACACACACACACAGATATATATATATATTACTTGTCAGTGTGATTTATGTTATTGCAGTTTCTGATCTAGTATAGCATTGTTAATTTGCTCATATACAACAGTCAATGAAATTTATGTTAAGGTCAGTTCAGTTTTATAATTGTCAATTAAAGCTCAAGTTTTTCAACTGTCATTATGTGCTCATATCCAACTGTACTCATTCAAAAGTATACAAACAAGTGTTTATCTGTGTAATTAGTATGTACAATCAAGTGCTTATTCTGCTTAATTTTCATGTGTATATTTCTCTGTGTAATTGCTATGTACAATTAAGTGCTGATTTTCCTTAATTTTCATGTGTATTTTTCTCTGTACTATTGCCTTGAGCCTGGGTCGTGAGTGAAAAGGGTCTTTGGATCAGCTCACTCACCTGGCTAATAAACAGCAAATAAATAAAATACACCCAAGCTTAAAAGCTAAGCGTACCTAGCTTTACACACTGTCCATGAACTGGTGCTACCACCATAATAGTCATACCCTTGTTTAATCTCTAATGTTTGTAAACAAAGAAACAAAAATTAACACTAGCAATGTGCTTTTGGTGGATTAGTATTTAGAGAAATATACATACACATGCATTCTGCTGCTTTCTAGCCTGAAAGAAAACATGTCCATTTAAAGCACCTGGCACATTCATTTCAACTAAGCAGCTAAATATCATAAACTGCTTGTCCACTTATCTTTTCCTTCCTCACTGCTTTTAATTGGTCTGAAAGCTGTAACAGTGCATATCATTATTTTTAAACCTTTTTTTCACCATACTAA
Source organism: Protopterus annectens (assembly GCF_019279795.1). Classification (NCBI taxonomy): domain Eukaryota; kingdom Metazoa; phylum Chordata; order Ceratodontiformes; family Protopteridae; genus Protopterus; species Protopterus annectens. The sequence continues at coordinate 1,192,890,149 of NC_056732.1, read as the reverse complement.
TTAACCGTGTTTTCCTTCCTGATTGCTTTTACTCAGTCTGAGAGTAGAAGCTTGCATAATGTTACTAGTATAAGTAAACTTTGTAGGTGATTTAGAAGTTGATCTTGTGGGAAGGTTCACCTGTTAAAATAATGGCATTCTGGACCAATTTTACAGTTCTTAAAATTCAATAGTAAAAAGATGCACTAAGGTTTATTTGTTGCCTGATCCCTGTATTTATCCCTAGCCATGCATTCTCTTTATCACAGATGCCTGCCTGGTTTGCATTGGACATCCAGCAAGAGTTACCCAATCATATGTCAACATGGACTTCTTATATTCCAACAAATACATTTTAAGTTCAGGTCCTGCCATCCACTGAAGTACAGAAGCCTAGTCAATAATTTGAAAGTCGTTGCACACACTTAATATTCCATCAGAAAACAGCCTTGTTTGATTTTTTTATTTGTTGCCAGAGGACACCATTTGTTTTGGGCACACACGATCTCTGACACACTGACATGGGGGAGGGGAATGGGAAAAGTCACAATGAAGAAGTAAAGAGACAAGATACGTTAAATCATATTGCTTGCATCAAGTCCTCTTAAATGCCTATGCCAATAATAACACAAAAAGACCTGACATATTAGCAAGTTAGAAAGTAGTTGCTGCTTTTAATTTTTTAATTTTTTTTGAGGTGTGCCCTGTTTATACATTAATAAATCTCTTTGCAATTTTGAATGATTGATTATGTCTTACATTTTTTGGACATATTTTCTAATGAGCATTCATTTCTGAAATATTTAAAGTTGTTTCTTTAATTCTGCACTGCTATTTCCATCTTTACTTTCCCATTTTTTTGTGCATTACATTTTATGTCTATCAAAATGCTCATGCTGAAAGTGTGTTAAGGTTTGTATATTATTAACTGTCTGTGTTAGTCATAAAGTAAAGTCGTTGACATCTTAGAAAGTTAGAAAGTAGTGGCTGATTCTAATTTTTGTCTTCTTTCTTTTTCTTTTATCGTTGAGGGTTGTCGTGCTCTTTAGAACCGTGAATGGTTCATTATGTCATACATTTTTAGGGCATATTTTGTAATGAACATTAATTTTTGAAGCCTTTAAAGCTGTTTATATAATGCTACATTCTCATCTACTTGACTTCTTTAATTTCCCATTTTCTGCATGCATTATATTGTCTGTCTTTCAGAATGCTCTTGGTGAAAGTGTGTTGATTTTTTTTTAAATTAGCCACTATGTACATGATGATATGATTATCATAAGCAGTATGCTGCATGGTGGGAAAGGTGAGTGGTTTTAGTATAGCAATAACCCACGCCTGGGTGTGGGTAATGCTAAATTTACCCACGGTTGGCGTGGTTTGGTCCCGGTGAAGCCGAGGACCAAACAGCGCCAACCGTGGGCAAACTTAGCATTACCCACACCCAGAAGTGGGTTATTGCTATTATACCATGACATTACTTAAGAAAAGAAACTATTACTTTTCTTAAATAATGGCATAGTATAATGCCTGTTTACTCCCCTTCCGCAGATGTCTGGCATCCGGCGGTTCTGATGTACTGCGGCGCCTGCGCGGTACATCAGAGCTGTGAGCAAAAGCAATGGAGAAAGCAAGATCTCCGTTGCTTTTTATGTCTCGCTATGTTAAATGAGTTTAACATGGCGAGACAGTTTAAAATAAGCAGCGGACATCTCCGTTGCTTATTTTAAAACTGTCTCGCTATGTTAAACTCATTTAACATAGCGAGACTCTAAAAAGCAACGGAGATCTTGCTTTTTCCGTTGCTTTTAAAACACTGTCTCGCTGTGTTAAATGGGTTTAACATGGCGAGACAGCTTTAAAATAAGCAACGGAGATCTCCGTTGCTTATTTTAAAGCTGTCTCGCTATGTTAAACCCATTTAACATAACGAGACAGTGTTTTAAACGAAGTTATACTAATGGAAAAAAGTCCGGGCGACCGGACCTTTTTCCATTAGTATAACTCGATTTACAACGGGCACGCTGGCCAATCAGCGTGCACATTTTGGGGGGGTCATGGTATAATACATTATATTTCAGGTTGATTTGGTAATTGAGAAGGTTTACTTGTATATTTACTTTACCAGAGTTAAACAGTGAAGACAGGATAGAGTTGCACTGGGAGCTCAAGTGTTAATATTTTGTTTGAGTTAAATGACTCTTGTTACATGATCGAATGTGCATTTTGCTCTGGGTGGTAATGTTATTTTAGTACCAGAAACTTACTGGTTTGATTTCTAGACTTGGGATCATTAATGCATATTGTTGTACAACCCATGTCAGGTATACTTGTTATGAACTCCATTTTTTCCTGTTGTGTTGTGTTAAGTGTGTATGATTAATGTGAAAATCATACTGGAAGAAAATGGAACCAAGAGAGATCTACATTCAGCAGAGTATTATACTTCATAAAAAGTCATGGCTTCATCAACTTCTGAGGAAACTAGACTAATATTATTCTTCTACTGATTATTTAAAATGCTGTTAAATTTTTGGCAGTTGTTTACTGCTATGGATATTACCACTTGGTCAACAGTAGATAATGTGTTTTCTTTTTCTAGACTTTTTGCTGTCCAGTTAAATAAATAATATATATTCTATGCCACGTTCACTGGGGCATAGTCCGCTGTGAGCTGTCACTATGCTATACATGTTCTGAGTTGTCAGTGGTATTATGCAGGCTGCCTTATTCATATATAGAATTATATTTTAATGGTATTTGGTACCAAGAACAAGCACCTTCTAAAACAGTGCATCAGTGACTCTTGTGCAAGAGGAAAGGAGAGTTGTACTAGCAAGATAGATTTTAACTGAGACAGTCAATAGCCACTGCTTGAGACTGATTCCTGGATTTCACGTTCAACTGGAATTACCAAAAAAAAACCCAAATCAGTAATACATTTTGTACAAAGGAAAGATAATTACAGTGCAGTATTAGTGTATACTAATTGCAATAAAAGCAACTGTCTCCAGAAAGAAAAGTAATAAAAAAGTCTATTCTGAAATCCAGCCCATGACTTCTCTAGGAAGAATTTGTAGAAGCTTTTTACTGTTTTATTGCAGATTTGAGCAACACTCTGTATTCTGCTGCTTGTGACAGAGGTTGGGACATTATCTTAACCAAACAACAAATGTAGAGCACCAACAATCACAGAATAAAACCATAACTGCTAAAGTAAATGCAGTGAACCACACCATTGAAGAGGTCCAGTGGGGTGTTTAGAGTTGATACTGAGTTCAGTCATTTGCTTATTAGGTGAGAAAACTGATCAGTTGAGGATGCTTTTCAGTCATATCCAAAGAGGAACTTTAAGAATAATTTAGGCAGTGAATCAGCATGTCAGGAGATGAGAAGAAGGAGAGTATATAAATTGCGTACAGACATTAAGTGTAAGTCAAGATAGTATTCCATATCCTGAACTGCGAGGCAATTGGACCATAGCACCACAGAGCTTTAGCAACATCTTCCTCTTCTTCTTTTTCTTTCAGCTGTTCCCATTAGGTGTCGCCACAGTGGATCATCTGTGTCCATTTCTTCCTGTCCTCTGCATCTTTCTCTATCACACCAACCACCTGCATGTCTTCTTTCGCCACATCTATAAACCTTAACTTAGACCGTCCTCTTTTCCTCTTACCTGGCAGCTTCATCCTTCGCATCATTTTCCCAGTATACCAAGCATCCCTCCTCAGCACATGTCCAAACCAACATAATCCCGCCTCTTTGGCTTTGTCTCCAAACATTCCAACCTGGAATGACCCTCTAATATTCTTATTCCTAATCCTGTCCACCCTCATCACACCCAGTGCAAATCTTAACATCTTTAACTCTGCCACATCCAGCTCTGATTCCTGCCTTTTTGTCAGTGCCACTGTCTTCAACTCATATAATATAGCTGGTCTCACTACCCTCTTGTAGACCTTCCCTTTCACTCTTATTGGTACTTGTCTGTCACAAATCTCTCCTGACACTCTTCTCCACCCACTCCATCCTGCCTGTGCTCTCTTCTTCACCTCTCTTCCACACTCGCCATTACTCTGAACTGTTGCTCCCAAGTATTTAAACTCATCCACCTTCGACAACTCTACTCCCTGCATCCTCACCATTCCTCTAGCCTCCCTCTCATTCACACATATATATATATATTCTGTCTTAGTCCTGCTGACCTTCATTCCTCTCCTCTCTAGAGCATATCTCCACCTCTCCAGGGTCTCCTCAACCTGCTCCCTACTCTCACTACAGATCACAATGTCATCTGCAAACATCATAGTCCACAGGGACTTCTGTCTGATCTCGTCTGTCAACCTGTCCATCAGCACTGCAAATAAGAAAAGGCTCAGAGCTGATCCTTGATGTAATCCCACCTCCACCTTAAACGCTTCTGTCACTCCCACCGCAGACCTCACTGCTGTCACACTGCCCTCGTACATATCTTGTACCACTCTTACATACTTCTCTGCCACTCCCGACATCCTCATACAATACCACAATTCCTCTCTGGGCACCTTTTAGCAACATGAGTGTTTGAAAATAGAGACAAATATGCTTTACAGACAACATGTGCTAAATGCAAGTGCTTACATGATTAATCAGACAAAATGGAATTAGTCTTAAGAAGTGGCAATGTTTAGATTAATGTGCATGTATGCAGTGATTAATATCTTTTTATAATATCTACTGCTAATGTACTTATCATAGACAAATTGAGTTCCTGCATTAAAGTGTGTGTGAGATCTTATCAGTTTTGAATTTGTCGAGAGATTAGAAATAGAAACAGAAAGAAGGGCTAAAATAAAAAACAGTAACAGAGAAAACAGTTTTGATTTTAATACATACTGAATACAATGCATAATGAAACTTCCATTCTATAGAAACCTAAACATCCAAATAAAGGCTAAAAAGATAAATGCAATAGAAATCACAGGCGAAGAAAGTGGAAAAGGTGTTACTACAAATCAACAGTTCTAGGAGCCAGTTTTCTAATGATATGTTTCACTGACAGGACAAAAATTAGAAATAGCGAGATGCTACAGTTGGCACTGTACTACGCATGTGTGTGTGTGTATATATATCTATATATATATATATATATATATATATATATATATATATATTTATATATATATATATATATATGTATATATATATATATATTTATTTATATATATATATATATATATATATATATATATAGGTCTACTTCATATGGTCGACAGTTCATATGGAACCTGGAGTTGATATATATAGTTAGGAGGTGTGTGTGGGGGGCACAGCCCCCCACTAATATTCATTTAATATTTGTTTAAAACATGAAAATACAACAAAAACTAAACATTTTAAACAAATATAGGTTGAGGCCTTCGCCACCACACCCCCCTAACTATATATATCAATTCCAGGGTTGCACAACTTTGGGGAGGGGGGCAAATCCCTGTTAACTGGCTTGAATACTGGTTGTTGACCAAATGAGTTTCGACCATATGAACTGTCGACCATATGAATGTCTACCATATGAACTGTCGACCATATGAAGTAGACCCATATACATATATATATAATTGCAGAGTGTCATCTTATGCATTCACAGAGAGGACTACAACAGCTGCATATTACTCACCTGTAGTATACTGTGTTCCAGAAATGACGTTACAAAAAAATATATTATTGTATCCTTTGGGAAGTCATCTACCCTAACGGACTACCACATTTACCATATGAGTTGACCCATATGTTTGGGATTTGGGAACTTTCGTGGACAGTGACCTAACTTTTGACCAATGTGTGTCTGTTGTTGTAAGAAAGTCCTTTTATTTTGCACAGCTTATAAACAAAAGGATTGTGCCTAGAGCTATACTCGGTATCCTACAGACTACTAAGAGGTGACCTGTGTCTGATGTACAAGGCTTCTTCTGACCAATTACTGATGGATTTACTGCACATCAGCTAGTCAGGTGGTACCAGAAATACTTGGTCTAGGGATCTAAACCTCTTCCGCAACATTAGTAGAACAGTTTGGAGGGACAGGTATATTTAGCAGAAGATATTGCTGCTGTGGAAAATATTCCCCATCCACATAAAATAAAGTTTGTCTCTGCCCATTTTCAAGGGTAACTTAGATGTATGGATGGGAAACAGAAAATTTACTTCAGGACTGCCCCCCCATACTACTACTATTATCTGTGTTATAATCCTAGTTATTCACATTAGGGATAATATACAATTATCGACCATGGGATGGGTAAGGCCAGTCTGTAACCAAATCAAATAGGTTATTTCAAGCACAAAAAAGGGAAATTGGCTAGGCTTAAAATGGCTTGCAAGGACAGCTAGTCTAGTGCTTACCTATGAACCTATAAACCTATGTAAATATGAGGAAATATGAAGAGTGACATTTGAGAAGTTCTGTAATGTTTTGGTATTCAAAAATGTTTACAGCATAAATGCTGGAGCAGAATTAAAATAAAAAAAGCTTACTTTATCAGTTGCATTGATTTACTGGTACTATAACAAAATAATAACTATACTAAAAGTATATATTTCTTTGACTGTTTGTTGAAATTGCTTTGTTAGGCATCATTCTTTACTTCTCTCTTAGACAAAAGGCACAAGCTTTGCAGTGGTCATTTTTCATTCTTATACAGTTTTCGTATCTGCTAGGTTAATTTTATGAGATGGGTAATTTTACATCTATTACTTGTTTCCATAAAGGTACACTTTGATCATTACTATGTATTTAGTAGAATTTGTGTTTGTCATAAACATATGACCTCATATTACTGTGTACACTTGACAGTAAATCTTTCCTTCTGGAAAACCAATAACAAGTAGAACATTGGTAAAAACAAGACAGCATTTCTGTGTATTTTCCCTACTCCCGCCTGCCACCCAGCATTTCAGTGTAACTAAGAATATATTTGAATACCTGTATTATGTGGTTGCATGCTGTTCAGAGATTAGGTATAGAAACACGTATAAAAACAAAACAACAGCAACAACAACAAAAAAAAAACAGTAGAAAGAATTTAAGCAACATTTATTCATAAACAGAAATGGTAGGAAACACTCTAAGCTGACAGAAACAGAATCAAATAGCTGATATTTATTTGTGCAGTTTATAGCACACTTTTGAATCATGCAGGCATTTCCAAATGAAAACTGTAAATCATTTTTTTTCTTTTTCTAACGTTCAAAATTCATTTAAAAATTTTACGATGGTAGCAAATCAAAACTATCTTCACAAGAAGAAATAAACATAGACCATATAAATAGTGTAACTTTTGTAGTAGTAGTACAGCTGGGTCAGCAGTTTGTTCAATGTATATCCACAATATAAACAGAAGTCTGTTTTTGTACCTGTCAGCCCCTTCAGTTTGTAACTCAGTACGAATTACGGGTGGTAATGACAGCATTTGGTGTAATGATTCATGAAACAAGTAGCAATTTGTTTATTAAATAAATGATTAAGAAAATGAGTCTTCAGAGGATGTTTTTATATATAATTTTTGGCTGTTTCTGCTATTATTCTTTTAACATCTCTTAGCTACATTCCCACAAGATTGATGTTGTTATAGTTTGTGAAACATGGTTAAAGAACAATGACTGGAAACCAGTTCTGTCAGGGTATAAATGTTTTTTACTGTAACAGACATTCTAACAAAAAAATCAGGTGGAGGTGTTATGATAGGGATTAAATATAGCTATGAGACTTGTGATTATTACATGTTCACTGATAATACCAGTACTATAGACTGTGTAACTGTGACAATGAAGACAACCCTGGAAGATATAACAATTGTTGGACTGTACAGACCACCAAAGTCAAGTGCAGATGACCTAGAGGAATTCATACATTTCTTACATGAAACACAGGAGGGAAGAATAATATTAGCTGGGGACTTAAATTTACCAGAAACAGACTGGAATAATATTGATTCAACAATGTTAGTAAAGAAATTATTCACGGAGTATATTCAGGAACAACAAATGCTTCAGATTGTAAAAAAAAGCTACCAGGGGACAGAATATATTAGATATTGTTTGTGTTCCCAAAGAAATTACTGTAAGTTCGAGTCCAGTTTTAGCACCATTGATGTGCAGTAATCATGGGGTCATAAAGGTTAATTTGTTGCTAGATAATTCTGCCAAAGTGAAATATAAGCCAATGCACAGAAGGTTAATTACAGATTATAGGGAAGCAAAACAGTTACTATATAAAACTAACTGGAGTGAGGTGTTCGGTGGAAAAACTGCATATGGAATGTGGAAAGTTTTGAAAGAGAAATTGTTTGAGTGCAAAAAGTAAAAAAAAGTTTAACATCAGGATCTAGGCACACAACATCGGGGGGGGGGGTATATTTCCATAAGAAGAAGATACCTGATTAAGATGAGAGACAAAAAATATAAGAAATGGAAGAAAGGTCACACTACAACTTTGAAAACTGAAATAAGCGAGCTGGACAAACAGATTAAGCATGGTGATAGACAAGATCAAGAAAAAATTGAAGAAAATTTATATAAAGATATTGAGCATAATAAGAAACCTTTTTATAGATACATAAGATGTGGAAGGAGTAAAGATACACAAATTGATTGTGTGCAGATTCTAAAATTTATTCTCAGATACAACAGATTATAGATATATTTACAAAATCTTATTCAAAAGAATTTGGCTCCACAAAAGGGGTGGTAAGTTGTTTTAGTGACATCCAGGTAACCCCAGATACTGGAATCAAATTAGATTATATTGAAAAAGAACTGTGCAAAGTGGATCCAAAAAAGCACAGGGAGGAGACGGAATAAGTAACAATGACCTGAGAACACTTAAGCAAGAACTTACACTGCCATTACATCTATTATTCATTAGGTCATATAAATATGGGAAGATTCCTCAAGATTGGAGACATGCACTTATTAAACCTGTCTTTAAGGTTTCTGCTGTTATTCTTTTAACATCTCTTAGCTACATTCCCACAAGATTAATGTTGTTATAGTTTGTGAAACATGGTTAAAGAACAATGACTAGAAACCACTTCTGTCAGGGTATAAATGTTTTTACTGTAACAGACATTCTAACATAAAATCAGGTGGAGGTGTTATGATAGAGATTAAAGATAGCTATGAGACTTGTGATTATTACATGTTCAGTGATAATAGCAATAATGTAGACTGTATAACTGTGACAATAAAGACAACCCTGGAACATATAACTATTGTTGGAGTGTACAGACCACCAAAGTCAAGTGCAGATGACCTAGAGGAATTCATACATTTCTTACATGAAACACAGGAGGGAAGAATAATATTAGCTGGGGACTTAAATTTACCAGAAACAGACTGGAATAATATTGATTCAACAATGTTAGTAAAGAAATTATTCACAGAGTATATTCAGGAACAACAAATGCTTTAGATTGTAAAAAAAAGCTACCAGGGGACAGAATATATTAGATATTGTTTGTGTTCCCAAAGAAATTACTGTAACTTCGAGTAAAGTTTTAGCACCATTGATGTGCAGTAATCATGGGGTCATAAAGGTTAATTTGTTGCTAGATAATTCTGCCAAAGTGAAATATAAGCCAATGCACAGAAGGTTAATTACAGATTATAGGGAAGCAAAACAGTTACTATATAAAACTAACTGGAGTGAGGTGCTCGGTGGAAAAACTGCATATGGAATGTGGAAAGTACTGAAAGAGAAATTGTTTGAGTGCAAAAAGTCAAAAAAAGTTGAACATCAGGATCTAGGCACACAACATCGGGGGGGGGGGGGGTGGGATGGTATATTTCCATAAGAAAAAGATACCTGATTAAGATGAGAGACAAAAAATATAAGAAATGGAAGAAAGGTCGCACTACAACTTTGAAAACTGAAATAAGCGAGCTGGACAAACAGATTAAGCATAGTGTTAGACAAGATCAAGAAAAATTTGAAGCAAATTTATATAAAGATATTGAGCATAATAGGAAACCTTTTTATAGATACATAAAATGTGGAAGGAGTAAAGATACACAAACTGATTGTGTGCAGATTCTAAAATTTATTCTGAGATGCAACAGATTATAGATATATTTATAAAATCTTATGCAAAAGAGTTTGGCTCCACAAAAGGGGTGGTAAGTTGTTCTAGTGACATCCAGGTAACCCCAGATACTGGAATCAAATTAGATTATATTGAAAAAGAACTGTGCAAAGTGGATCCAAAAAAGCACAGGGAGGAGACGGAATAAGTAACAATGACCTGAGAACACTTAAGCAAGAACTTACACTGCCATTACATCTATTATTCATTAGGTCATATAAATATGGGAAGATTCCTCAAGATTGGAGATATGCACTTATTAAACCTGTCTTTAAGGTTTCTGCTGTTATTCTTTCAACATCTCTTAGCTACATTCCCACAAGATTGATGTTGTCATAGTTTGTGAAACATGGTTAAAGAACAATGACTGGAAACCACTTCTGTCAGGGTATAAATGTTTTTACTGTAACAGACATTCTAACAAAAAATGAGGTGGAGGTGTTATGATAGGGATTAAAGATAGCTATGAGACTTGCGATTATTACATGTTCAGTGATAATAGCAATAATGTAGACTGTATAACTGTGACAATAAAGACAACCCTGGAACATATAACTATTGTTGGAGTGTACAGACCACCAAAGTCAAGTGCAGATGACCTAGAGGAATTCATACATTTCTTACATGAAACACAGGAGGGAAGAATAATATTAGCTGGGGACTTAAACTTATCAGAAACAGACTGGAATAATATTGATTCAACAATGTTAGTAAAGAAATTATTCACAGAGTATATTTATAACAAATGCTTCTGATTGTAAAAAAGCTACCAGGGGATGGAATATATTAGATATTGTTTGTGTTTCCTAAGAAATTACTGTAACTTCGAGTCAAGTTTTTCCACCATTGATGTGCAGTGATCATGGGGTCATAAAGGTTAATTTGTTGCTAGATAATTCTGCCAAACTGAAATTTAAGCCAATGCTCAGAAGGTTAATTACAGATTATAGAGAAGCAAAACAGTTACTGTATAAAACTAACTGGAGTGAGATGTTCGACGGAAAAACTGCATATGGAATGTAGAAAGTTTTGAAAGAGAAATTGTTTGAGCGCAAAAAGTCAAAAAAAGTTTAACATCAGGATCTGGGCACGCAACATCGGGGTGGGGGGATATATTTCCATAAGAACAAGATACCTTTTTAAGATGAGAGACAAAAAGTATAAGAGGTGGAAGAAATGTCGCATTACAACTTTGAAAACTGAAATAAGTGAGCTGGACAAATAGATTAATCATAGTGTTAGACAAGATCAAGAAAAAATTGAAGAAAAATTATATAAAGCTATTGAGCATAATAGGAAATGTTTTAATAGATACATAAGATGTGAAAGGGGTAAAGATACCAAAATTGATTGTGTGCAGATTCTAAAATTTATTCTCAGACACAACAGATTATAGATATATTTACAAAATCTTATGCAAAAGAATTTGGCTCCACAAAAGGGGTGGTAAGTTGTTCTAGTGACATCCAGGCAACCCCAGATACTGGAATCAAATTAGATTATATTGAAAAAGAACTGTGCAAAGTGGATCCAAAAAAGCACAGGGAGGAGACGGAATAAGTAAGAATGACCTGAGAACACTTAAGCAAGAACTTACACTGCCATTACATCTATTATTCATTAGGTCATATAAATATGGGAAGATTCCTCATGATTGGAGACATACACTTATTAAACCTGTCTTTAAGGTAAAGGGGAGTAGGACAAACCCAGAATCATATAGACCTTTAAGCCTACTTTCATGTTGTGGAAAAATAATGGAGAAGGTAATACTGGATAAGTTATTGTCAGAACTGGATAGGTTGGAACTTGAAACCATTTATCAGCATGCATATGTTGAAAATAGATCTAGTACCACCTGTAACATGATGTTCTATAACAATATAATAACAGCTATGAATGAAAAAAATTGTGCTGTGATGTGATTTATATAGACTTAACTTCAGCATTTGACAGGGTAATGCACAAAACACTGATCAATAAATTAGTACAACTAGGTATTGATGTGCTGTTGATAAGATGGATAACTGCATGCCTTGCAAATAGGACATGGCAAGTATCACACACCAACTGGACATGGGAAATCCTTGGTTACAGTCAGGGTGTCCCACAGGGCTCTGTACTAGGCCCTTACTTGTTTAAATTGTATCTTTCAGACCTTACATTTTCATCTGAGGTGTTCTACAGTATATACGCTGATGACCTGAAATTGGGTAAACTGATTACAAGTGTTACAGATAAGGCATGTCTGCAAAATGATTTGACTAAATTGACCATTTGGGCACAGGAGAATAATATGTTGATAAATACTTAAAAAAACTAAGCATATGAGATTTGGGAGACATAAACTGAAATGTGAATATTTAATATAGCACACACTGATTGAAATTGTAGACTCATTTAAGGACCTTGGTATATGGGTAGAGTCATCTGTGAGTTTTTCTAATCATATCAACCAATTGGCTAATGATAGTTATAGAACTATAGGTTGTATAAAAATATTTATAAAGTCTAGGAAATCAAACATATTGAAGTCATTGTTTGTTAGATACATAAGACCCAAACTTGAGTATGGAATAACAATATGGAAACCCTATAGGAAAACTAGTTTGAATAAACTGGAAAGAGTACAGCGGAAATATACTAAGGGCATCCATGGATTTGAAAATCTAAGTTATTATGAAAGACTAAAATATCTGAACTTGTACATTGTCTCTTACAGATATATGAGGAGATCTTATTCAGGCATATAGGGCATTTAGGGACAACTACCTCTGGGAATGTTTGGGGTTATCAAAAAGTACTAGAGAATCGTCAGATAACCTATGTAGAAGATTCTATAGGAATGAGAAGTGTACTAATTGGTTCTCTGACAGAGTAGCTAATGCTTGGAATAGACTACCAAATTACATTAAAGCAAGTACTAGTTTAGATATTTTTAAGAACAGCCTGGACATTTATTATGGGAACAAGTGTTTTGGCATATTGGCAAACTAGAAGGGCTTTAATGCCCATGCTTGAAACATATGTATGTATGTATGTATGTAGTTGCCAGTGACCATTTCATTTCCCTTGCCCTTCTAACCTTTACCAGATCACATCACCCTGACAGGAGTCTTCCTATCTGGGGCGGTGGGTTCTTATTGGTAATCTGTCTTATAGAATGCCAGTGGCAACTGAAAGGCAGTGACCAGGGGGTTATCATTCTGCAGGGGCACAGAGATTTTTCTTTCTGAATGACCTATTCTCCAGGCTGGGCCACATGTATGAGCATGAAATTTGTAGAGACATGGTCCCTTTGCACCTTCATGCATTTTATAATTGACTTATGCCTGACATTTTCACACAGGCCACTGTCATTTGGTGTATGTGCCATTTACTTTCACTCCCTTGAGTTGTAACAGCAAGACACCAGTTGTTGAATTTTGCCAGTTATTGTCAAAAGTCATGTCATACCTATGAAGCTTCCTCAATTTTCAAATATGAAAGATTTAATAATTTTTGCATAAGTCAGTAGTAGATGCAGTTGTACAAAATAGAATACATTCTGTGAAGTTATTTATCAGGTTTCCTTGAAATCACGAGCATAAACCTGCAACTATAATGTCTGTTGGCACAATATCCCAGCTTAGTCATATGGCCACATTCTGATAGAAATCAGTATTTGACATTCAAATAGTATGGGACATATAATAAAAAAGATAGCTCACAAGCTCAGGCAAATGATAATAAACACTGTATATGCATTTTCTTGCACAACATATTTTTTAAGCCAGTAACTGTTCATTAGTGAATGCATTTGAATAGTACATAAATATAAGAGTCTGTAGAGCAAGTCAAACCTCTCAGGTATTCAGATTTTTGGAGAATGTCTAGAGTTTTGCCTCATAATTTTGGTCTGTTCCTTATAAAACTGTAGGTTTTCTGGCAAATCAATGAAGTCTGAAGTCACTAAATAATGACAGACATTTGAGTTTCAGATTTCATATCCTTTAGAAAATACATGCTAGCACAAAACCTGTTATTCTACCAAAGTACATTTATAAGACCAATGTTTAAAAGCTGTCCCTGTTTTGAGCCTTTGACCCTCCATTAATTTAGGCTTTGTCCACATTCCTTGTGCTATGAGGTTGAGCAGTATGAGCAATGTTAGTAACAAACATTTCAATCCCTTTGCTCATGAGAAGGAACCTTACATGGAATAATGGCATTATAACCAAAACAATAGTTACCTTTCTGTCCTACACTTACATAAATGATAACAAGACTAGTTAGTAGTGGTGAGGTGATCACATGATTTGATCATGATCTGTTTTAATGCTTGCCATTGGATCCTGTGGTGAAACATTAATCCAACCTGTGAAGTTACATATGTCTCTGCAGAAGGTTCAGGCATTTCCACACAGGGCAGATAAACAATTGTGCAATTCATTTCTATTTATATTACTTTTTTTAGTTTGTAGGCCTTAAAAATACTTTGGAAAGTCTATTGGTAACCCTAGTATTAAATGTTTCGCCACTTGCTACCATTCCTGGATACCTAATCCTAGACACACATGTTTAACTACTTGTTGTATATACCAATTTTCTAGGCACTAAATGTGATCTTACAACAAGAGAAGCACTACACAACTCACTCATAATTATTCAGTAGGTGAATACCTAAAGGAGGCATGTGTACATTGTTAAATGCCCATCTTTAATAATAATAAATACAAAAAGCAGTTAGGTTTGGACAATATCATATCCTTTATCAGGCATAAAAACATTACAAATAGCAAGCTGTTAAAAACATGCCAAAAGATTGATCACACAACTTGACTGGCATACGACTTAGTCAATTAACAAAGAGATATGCAACAACAATACAATAATAAACAAAATAACATTGATTTGAAAGGAAGCTTGCTTTATAATTTCTTTAATCATGTACAATTCTATTAGTCAAGTGTGGTAATATCATTTTTGTCATTCACATGCAGGCATAACTGCTCTGAAGAACTATCACCCAATTGCCATCTTTCCACCCCTCTCAAAAATCCTTAGGAAATGTTACCATACCAAATTCCTCCAGTATCTCTTAGACAATGAAATTATCTCCCTAACACAACATGGCTTCAGAATCCAATCACAGTACTGCAACAGTACTTTGGACTTAATGAATAACTGTCATCCTCAATAGAAGCAATGGTAAAATAGCTTCTGCACTGTTTTTAAACTCACAGAAACATCTGACACTATCTCACACAGCATACTCCTTCTAAATCTAAAACTCATTGGCCTCTCAAGCCCAGTTCTACAATGGTTCATTAGCTATATTTCAAACATTCATCAAGCAAAGTGGCAGCCCAAACTCTCCTTTCTCCCATTTACAGTAGGGATACCTGTAGATTCAGTCTTAGGGTCTTTATTTTTCAGCTGCTTCATAAATTGTCTTTATAGAGCCTGTCTGTAGTCATTCTATATTGATACTAAGCCTGACCTGACAACAGTCAAATTCAACAGGTTTAGTCATAACAAACTACTTGGGTCACTATTGATGCTAAGCTAAAATTTGACTTACAAATACAATTGCTAGTTAGAAAAAGATTTATCAGAAACTTGGGAACATGATGCATAAATAAATTTTTCACTGAAGACAGTAGAAAAATACAGCCTCAATCTACCTACTTCCAGTACTGCTTTATGTCTCACACATAAATACACCAATGTTACAGTAAAATCACAAATTTGCATGCCCCTTCCCTATAGCACTCATCACTGCATCACCCTACAACAACTCAGATGGCTGGACCTACTTCAACAACTCAGTGGCACTCAACTATTTATGGCACATAATGTAGTCTTTAAACTAAGCAAATGCCCCAGTCTAAACAAACTAGACAAACTCTAAACTCTAAGCAAACCCTTGCACCATACATGCCAACAAGAAGTCTGTGATTCACATATAAGTCCCAACTAAGCATATACAAAGCTAACCAATCAGCAGGTGAAGCCTTACATGGTAATCAAATCTCCAGAATATGCAACTCTGTCCCTCTAAATCTGAGGCCCAATGACAACCTTTTCTCATATGAAATGTAACTGAATATCCTCCTAACAAACTTATGATTATGTTCTTGTAACACAGCCAGTAATCCCAACATCCCCTCCACTTATTTTCCTTCTTTGACTTTGTCAACTATCCTGTCCATAGGTAAGCCCAATGGAATAATCAAGTGAGTTTCTTCTATAAATAAATTGTGCATAATAAAATATTTTGTAAATAATTCTATCCACTGTCAATTATTCCTATACTCGTTTACTCTAGCTTAACTGTAATTAACTATACTCACTTTGAATATACTTTCTAATATTCATTCTTACAACATAACTAGCATCTTCTTTAGAAACTGGTTTTACGTTTATATTCTGATATTCTCCTTCTATAGTGTTCTGTTTTGCCCAGTAGGTAGGGCAAGAGTAGTGTATAATTTACCTTGAAGAAGTACTACATATGTATGTATGTGCGCTTTAGTATATATATATATATATATATATATATATAGACACACGTGTGTATGCGTGCGTATACTTGTTTTATGATTCTTTTTCATGCATTATTTTTATGTTTCTGTTTTTATGACTTTGTTTCATGTATTAATGTATCTCTGGAGCTTTTCTTCCCATGCCTCTGCTGAAAAGAGATTCAAAGCCCATTTAGACTTTTCCAATAAACAAAGGCAATTAAATAAATAAATAAATAAATAAATAAACTCTGATTCATAAAGGAGTAGCTCGTTCACATAATTTCCCCCATGACACTTGCATCTTACTACCTGTTATAGGTAGTTACTAGGCATGCAGTTCAGGAGGCCATTAAGGAGCCTAGCCCATACTTTCCAAAGCACTGGTTAAGTGTCTTGCCCAAAGTCACACAGTAGACAAATGAAAGCTATGGAAATCAAACCCTCTACCCGTGGGAGGTATGGAGGGTAGCAAGTTAACAGCTTATAGCCTTAACCATCTCCACTAACCACCATACTTAAAACTCACTACATGGGCAGCGTCTTTAAACTGTTAAAATGCATTTATTTCTTTATAGGTATATATAATATATATATATATATATATAATATATATATATATATATATAATATATATAGATATATATATATAATATATATATATATATATAATATATATATATATATATATATATATATATATATATATATATATATATATATATATATATATATATATATATATATATATATATATATATATATATATATATATATATATATATATATATATATAATATATATATATATATATATATATATATATATATATATATATATATATATATATATATATATATATATATATATATATATATATATATATATATATATAATATATATATATATATATATATATATAACCCACACACACACCCACCCTCACCACACACACACACACGCACACACACACACACACACACACACACACACACACACACACACACACCACATATATAAATATATGCATATGTGTGTCTTCTGTAATTCCACATGACAACAGCTCTTTCTTTTGTTCAACTCTTTCTTTTGTTCCTGTACAAAATCTTTATTTTTTATGTATTTTCCATTTCTTTACCGGGTTAGTCTGACTGGACACAAGTTGACCGTTTTCAGCAGAGGCCCAGAAAGAAAAGCCCCAATTACATAGTAAAAAATACATAAAAATAATAAAAAAAAAATATATAAACTTAGCTATTTTGTACGAAGAGCATAGAACATATAAAGGAGTAAAAATCAGAGTCTTACAATTGATGCAGCCTACAGTGGTTAGAATATTGAGAAACAATTAAACAAGATATTATACAACACATATAGAATTGCTTGAACATAAATTCAAAAAGAAGTTTCCATAGACAAACAGGGTCATAAACTAGAAATCGTAACTATAAAGGTGGCCTAAACACTTGGTTCACAGTACTATGCACTAAGTGAAACTACACAGTACACCTGTGATCTAGGGATGTTGAAAGTCAGGAACAGGTGAAATTAGTCTGATTGTGTACAGGAACGTATCCAAGTTTTGAATAGGAGATCTTCTAGTATGGATTTGAAAGTATGTTTACTATTTAGATATATAATGTCAGGGGGTAGAGAGTTCTAGGCCTCAGCAACTATATAGGAATAAAGAGATTGGTCTGAGCTATGTAAGCAATTGGCAACAGTCAGAAGAGCGGTATTGGAAGATCTTAGTTGATGTGCAGTATTATGGGTGGTGAGCAGACCAGGGAGGGTAAGTATTTTATTTGGTTGGTACAGCAGTTGATGGGTCAGGAGAAGTTGATTGTATTTTAGTAGGTTATGGAGTTCTATCCATCCTAGTAGTCTTAGGGAGAGGCAGTGATGAGAATGAAAGTTAGCACTGGTTGCAAATTTTGAGATTTTACTGTAGCAGGTAGATAGTTTCAGAAGGTCAGATTTGTTTAGGTTAGTTAGAACTGGGGAAGCGTATAGTAAGGTGGAGAGTAGATGGGTACGAGATATAGTGATTTGGGATTCCTGTGTGAGGAAGCTTTTGCAGAGGTAGAGTGAACCTAGTTTTTTATGAACTTTGGCAATTGTTAGTGCTATATATTTGTCGAATTTTAGGTTTTGGTCAATAGTTACACCTAGTAGCTTGGCTTGGGTTACTGGTGTGATAAGGGTATTATTGGAGGATGTTTCTGAGAATGGCAAGGTAGGGGTGAAAGTTTTGGATGGGTGGAAGATCACGAGTTGGGTCTTAGATGGGTTTAGTATGAGATGGGAGGAATTTAGCCATTTTTCTATAGTAGTGAAGGCTTCCTGTGTTCTGTCTTGGAGTAATTGTAGAAATGAGGCTGAGCAAGTAAGGGTGGTGTCATCAGTATACTGTACTATATTAGTTTGTTGGGTAGCCGAGGGGAGGCTATTGCTAAAGCTGGAAAATAGTAAGGGGCCAAGAATGGATTGTTGCAGAACACTTTGTCCCACTGGGAGGAGAGGGGAGAGAGTGTTATGGCATTTAACAGCTTGTTGCCGGAGGGACAGGTAATTTTTAAACTACAGTAGACAGGAGTTATCCAGATTGAGCTCAGAGAGAATCAATAGTAATTTTTCAGTGGGATACCGTGTCAAATGCCTTTGACAGATCTAGGAAGACAACAGATACTAAGTTACCGAGACTTCTTTTTTGGTTGACGTAGTCAGTAAAGGATATAAGAGCAGAAGTGGTACTATGGTTTGGCCGAAATCCATGTTGGGAATTTGCTAGCAGGTTATATTGAAGAAGATGATTCAGTAGTTGGGTGTGTACACGTTTCTCTAAGATTTTTGATTGGGGAGATAGTATAGCTATGTGGCGATAATTATTAAGCTCTGTCGAGGATCCACTTTTGTGTAGGTGGACGACTTAAGAAAATTTCCAGAGAGAGGGGACAGTGTGTTTAGCTATGGATCTATTGATGACTATGGAAATAGAGTAGGCAATGGTAGAGGCAGCAATCCTGAGGTAATCAGCAGGGAGTTTATCAGCAGAGAGAGTAGTGGTTTTCAGTTTGGCAAGGTGTTTACAAATTAGGTCAGTCTGAACTGGTTTGAGAAAGAATTGGGTATTGGTCTTGCAGTGACAGTTTTGTATTTTGAGGGGGTATTTGTAGTAGTAGTAGTAGTAGTGGGGAAATTGTTGAATAACCTTTGGATGGAGGAGGTGAAATAGTCATTAAACTGGGTGGCAATATTATTGTTATCACCCTCAGTGTTAGGGTTTGTGGAGATGATTTTGCCTGGTTGAAGAATGTGGTTGATTGTGGACCAGAATTTTTGTGGATTGTTGTAGTGAGTTTTTTGTAGTTGGGTATAATAACTTTTTTTGTCTTTCAAATCTTTCAAATCTTTGCCAAATACAAGAAGCTGCTCTAAGTTTCTTTTTTACTTTCTCTAAGTCTTTTGTGTTTCTAATATCATGACAGGAATGGACCCTATCTATAAGTCAAAGTACGATTAAAGTTCATGAAATTAGTATTGTTTCAATCTTTAATGACAGCCAGAAGTGCTCTTAGCAGCACCCGCAATGTGCCCAGTAATGACTCCTGCAATTCGTATGGAGTTACTTGTATTGATAACATATCTAAATATGATTGTAGATTAGTTTTTGCATTATTTATTTATTTTATTTTACATTTATTTACCCGGGGAGGTCCGACTGGACAGAGCTGTCCATTTTCAGCAGAGGCCCGGGGAGAAACGCTCCAGAAGAATTGCTAACATACTCTAGATAAGATATTTACATGAGCATTGTGGTTTACACATTCACTTATAAAAATATAGCAGATAATTCATTGCAAGATACTGTAGTCACCGAGTGTAGCAAGTTCAATGATCAATACTTTTGTCTTCTTTTCATTGACCACTATATCTGTTTTTCTCACATCTGTCTTTTGAACTGTTGGTAATGGATGTTCCCATTTGATGTAGACTTCATAATTTTCTATGATGCTTTGTGGCTCACGTTTCCAGTGTTTTTCAGCCACTTCAGTTCTATAATGTTTGCATAATCCCCAGTGCAACAGTTTTGCTAAATTATTATGCCTTTCAGTATTCAGTCCTTCTGACATTAAATTCACAAGCAGCAGGAAGGTGTGCAATTGTTTCCAGTTCTGTTTTATAAAACCTATATTTGTCTGTTTCTCCCACATGTTCAATGGACTTTGTAAAAAAGTGTGTATGTAGCCCACTATCTTGGGCCACCAGCATTAACCTTTCATATTTTGGTTTGAATGCATGTCTCCTTAACCATTATTGCATTCAGTACTGATCAAAATGAGGTTCTTCCAGGATTTTTCTGTACTTCATCTATATTTATGCATTTTCCCCATTTCTTGCCATCACTTCTGATCCTTCACCTTATATTCTTTCTTTTGTTTTTTGAGACATTCAGTTCCTGCCTGACTTTTATCTACTTCTGGTCTGATTTCCATTCCCTCTTGACAGCAATATGCTCCTGCTAGACTAAGCAGGAAAGTAATCTTAGATTTATTCTCCTCATGTTTCAAAACCATATTTGAGTCTTGTGAGGTTGGCAGATATGTGTGCAGTCCCATGATTGCAGATCTATACATGTAATCAATTTCAAGGACACCCATACTTCCTTTTTTCTGAATGAGGCATATATAGGTTTGGTATGTACTGATTTTTATAAATCATTTGATGAGCATGAAGCATCCATCTTGTTTTTTATCTATTCTCTTCGATACCTTTTGGGGCCAATCAATCACTCCAAAACTGTAAGTTAGGACAGGAAGAGCAAATGGTTTATAGGTTGAATTTTGATCCTAGATGTCAATCCTGTTTTCAAAATTAATTAAAGTCTTCTAAAATATTGCTTACTAAGTTTTATTTGCATTTATTCATGTTATTTTGTTGATCCTTCATCAGTTTCCAAATATTTATACACTCCCTCTTGCTGAAGTTCTTTTATATCACATTCTTGTCCAAAACTGATGTTGCCTCAGTGCTGCAGCTTTACTGTTTTAAAGGTTGCTTTTGCACATTTATCAAGACCAAATGACATTTTTGTATCATCTGAAAAAGTTTTGACTATTTGCAGTTGTGTTTTCACTTTCTCATCTGAAGAGCTATACAGTTTTAAATCATCAAAAAAGAGAAGATGAGAAGTCTTTACACTTTGTTGTTTTCTAGGAGCCTCATTAAAGGCAAATTATAACTTCAGTTTTATTGTCCACCTGATCAAGTAAGATATATTTGTTTTAAGTCTCAGGATACAGAAAATACTTGTTTTGTGCATGAGGGAATACAAGTTTCATTGATTATAGTGAAAAGTACCTTGCTGTACACAACATTATGTTTTATTGCATTTGATCAGTTCCATGATATAGAGGATTATGATTTGATCTCAAATTGTAATGTGCATATTATATGCTGAAGACAAGGATGCCAAGAAATTCACTCAAGACATGAATCTTGGTATCTATGTCGTGAACACATAACAAGCACGTTACAATTGCAGATCTGATATTAATTCTTAGTAGTACATGAAGATGTATCTGCTCCATGTGCTACTAGTAACTGAAAAGTAAAAAAAAAAAAAAAAAAAAAAAAAAGCATGACATGTTATCCCAGCTTTGAAAGCCAATAAAGCAGCGGAGAAGTGGTTTACATTCTTCTGTATTCCCTGTCCAAGGGAATCAGTTTGTTCAAAAAATAGTGGATGTAATTTAATAGAGAGAAGTCAAAAATGGAGTTAAAACAAAGCCAATTTATGTTCTGCTGCTGTTGTTTACTAGCTGTAGGGAGTGCTTAACAATTGTTAAGATTGGATCTTGCACTAGAGTGGCAATGAACCAGGATGTCATTTAACTGTTATTGGAACATAATCATGGTGCCATATACACTGCATGACACTTATACATGAAGAATGTTTAGATCAGTAACATTGCTTATCTCCTAATTAGAACATAACATATACCACTTTATATATACTATGTCATATGAAAGCATATGGCAAGGACCAAAGAAAGCTGATTTGGAATTCCTGCAATGATTCAAAGTATTTTTCTTGCTCTGTTTTATCCAATGATATCATTCTTTTTAATTTTTTTTGCAATATTAAGAGAGTAGTTGGGCGTGACAATATCTCTAGCTTTCACTGACTTAAAATTAGTGTGTTGGGAAAAGCAATTATTTTACAAATATCTTTTGTTTAAACATGTTGACTTTTATAAATGATACACCGATGACTGCTTTGCTGTGTGGAAGGGAGAACCAAACCTGCTTGATGCATTTTTGGATTTTATGAATACCAGTTCTATTTTTTGCTTATTAACAGACTATAAAAGGAAAGTGGTAGGCAGTTATGAGTAACCAAGACTTAATGAAAGTGGTTGGTTCTACCCCTAATTTGTTAACAAAAGGAATGTAATTTAAAACATTACTGGAAGGAAATGATAATAAACCAGCACATTAATAAGTAGTAATCAAAAGAATGCATATCCCTCTGGCAGATGTAGATATTATTGATATACTGAAACTGGTCTCTTTGTTAATCAAACACAGGTAGACAGAACCTTTAGTACTGAAAGTCATTAAGCTGTCATACTGTAAATGTGGTTTACGTTGCTAAATGCAATAGCTGTGAGGGCTTCTGCTTGGCAAAGTACATGTAGATGTAACTTTTGTTACTGGTTGATGCTTCAGATGTCACACTGCAAACATAGTCTGGGTTGCTAAATGCACTATCTTTGAGGGCTTGTATATATAAAAAAAACAAACAAACAAAAGAAAAAACAAACATGAGAAAGCACCCATCGAGGATCTACGAACATTTGCATGCAGTAAAACATGGGGCTTGATTTATATTTTATATAGGCATATTATTGTTTGCTTAACGTTATGAGAATTCACATTCTTTATTATTGAAAAACTACTCCTAGATCTTAGAGGAGAGGATAATAATGACAGTCAGGAAGTCAAAGAACTGTGTAGGCAGCTATTGTTATCTACTGACAGACAGCCTGGACTTAACATTTCACATTAATTACGTCATTATTTTAAATAATTTCTAGTGAAGCAGATTTCTATGGTACAGTTTTAGTGTCTTTTTACTGTAATTTAGTTTTCATGTTGCCTGAGTTGTCCAGAGTCACATGATTTCTGCAGTTATATAAATTCCACCTTTATACTTTTTTGTTTGTTAGTTATGAAGAGGTTCCATTTGTATATGCAGAAACCAAGGCATTCAACTTTTATGAAATACTTTCTCTTCAAGGAAATTTTTTAAAATCATCATTTTAGTTGTTTCATTTCACTGTTCCACTGTTTGGTTTTGGATTGCATGAGGGAATACAAGTTTCATTGATTATAGTGAAAGGTACCTTGCTGTACACAACATTATGTTTTATTGCATTTGATCAGTTCCATGATATAGAGGATTATGATTTGATCTCAAATTGTAATGTGCATATTATATGCTGAAGACAAGGATGCCAAGAAATTCACTCAAGACATGAATCTTGGTATCTATGTCGTGAACACATAACAAGCACGTTACAATTGCAGATCTGATATTAATTCTTAGTAGTACATGAAGATGTATCTGCTCCATGTGCTACTAGTAACTGAAAAGTAAAAAAAAAAAAAAAAAAAAAAGCATGACATGTTATCCCAGCTTTGAAAGCCAATAAAGCAGCGGAGAAGTGGTTTACATTCTTCTGTATTCCCTGTCCAAGGGAATCAGTTTGTTCAAAAAATAGTGGATGTAATTTAATAGAGAGAAGTCAAAAATGGAGTTAAAACAAAGCCAATTTATGTTCTGCTGCTGTTGTTTACTAGCTGTAGGGAGTGCTTAACAATTGTTAAGATTGGATCTTGCACTAGAGTGGCAATGAACCAGGATGTCATTTAACTGTTATTGGAACATAATCATGGTGCCATATACACTGCATGACACTTATACATGAAGAATGTTTAGATCAGTAACATTGCTTATCTCCTAATTAGAACATAACATATACCACTTTATATATACTATGTCATATGAAAGCATATGGCAAGGACCAAAGAAAGCTGATTTGGAATTCCTGCAATGATTCAAAGTATTTTTCTTGCTCTGTTTTATCCAATGATATCATTCTTTTTAATTTTTTTTGCAATATTAAGAGAGTAGTTGGGCGTGACAATATCTCTAGCTTTCACTGACTTAAAATTAGTGTGTTGGGAAAAGCAATTATTTTACAAATATCTTTTGTTTAAACATGTTGACTTTTATAAATGATACACCGATGACTGCTTTGCTGTGTGGAAGGGAGAACCAAACCTGCTTGATGCATTTTGGATTTTATGAATACCAGTTCTATTTTTTGCTTATTAACAGACTATAAAAGGAAAGTGGTAGGCAGTTATGAGTAACCAAGACTTAATGAAAGTGGTTGGTTCTACCCTAATTTGTTAACAAAAGGAATGTAATTTAAAACATTACTGGAAGGAAATGATAATAAACCAGCACATTAATAAGTAGTAATCAAAAGAATGCATATCCCTCTGGCAGATGTAGATATTATTGATATACTGAAACTGGTCTCTTTGTTAATCAAACACAGGTAGACAGAACCTTTAGTACTGAAAGTCATTAAGCTGTCATACTGTAAATGTGGTTTACGTTGCTAAATGCAATAGCTGTGAGGGCTTCTGCTTGGCACAGTACATGTAGATGTAACTTTTGTTACTGGTTGATGCTTCAGATGTCACACTGCAAACATAGTCTGGGTTGCTAAATGCACTATCTTTGAGGGCTTGTATATATAAAAAAAACAAACAAACAAAAGAAAAAACAAACATGAGAAAGCACTCATCGAGGATCTACGAACATTTGCATGCAGTAAAACATGGGACTTGATTTATATTTTATATAGGCATATTATTGTTTGCTTAACGTTATGAGAATTCACATTCTTTATTATTGAAAAACTACTCCTAGATCTTAGAGGAGAGGATAATAATGACAGTCAGGAAGTCAAAGAACTGTGTAGGCAGCTATTGTTATCTACTGACAGACAGCCTGGACTTAACATTTCACATTAATTACGTCATTATTTAAATAATTTCTAGTGAAGCAGATTTCTATGGTACAGTTTTAGTGTCTTTTTACTGTAATTTAGTTTTCATGTTGCCTGATTTGTCCAGAGTCACATGATTTCTGCAGTTATATAAATTCCACCTTTATACTTTTTTGTTTGTTAGTTATGAAGAGGTTCCATTTGTATATGCAGAAACCAAGGCATTCAACTTTTATGAAATACTTTCTCTTCAAGGAAATTTTTTAAAATCATCATTTTAGTTGTTTCATTTCACTGTTCCACTGTTTGGTTTTGGATTTTTTTATTTAGAATCAGAGGAGCTATAACCAACTGGCACAAAGTGCCCAGGGTAGGGTTTAACAGAGTAATACCAACTGAAACATAAGGTGTACAAAACAGTGGGGTGGCCTGGTAGCCACATTGTCTCTGTAAGGCACAGGCACTTGACAGAAGCCAGTGTAACCCCCGATTATAAGGAAGGACAAAGAGAGCAGATTACTGTGGCTTAGTCACATGTTCAAGAAAGCAGAAGGGAATCTGGTAAAGCAGATTTGGGAGAGACAAGAAGAAGGCTAGAAAAGACAAAGATATCCATCCAAGAGATGGATAGATTGCATGAGACAAGAGTGGTGATAGTTGTGTATGATGGTTGAGGAATGTAGGAGAGTGATGGTGAGTCATGAGAGGTAGCAAAAGTTGTTCAACCCATCCTCATGTAGAAATGGGAAAAAATTGGTTGACAGTGTTGATATATATATATATATATATATATATATATATATACATATATATATATATATATATATATATATATATATGGATTCACTTCAGAAGCTTGACATACTGAAATCTCGAATTTCAGTATCTCGAGCCCAAGAAGAATTCACAAAACAATGAAAACTAAAAACCACAAAATTCAAAACCTCGAATACCGGAAGTTTTGAATTTCACGGTTTTACTACACACACACACACACACACACACACACACACACACACACACACACACACACACACACACACACACGCACACCATCCACCACACAAACACACACAATCACTCTACTACATGAAAGCAGGGGAGCAAGCCCCCCTACACCCCCCATGTGGCGGGCTGTACCCCCCTACTTAAATATTCTCACTCCGAGGTCGCACTACATACAAACACACACAAAACACCACCACACAAGCTACTTTCTCTTCACACACATATCACAGCAACAAAACACACTGGCACACACCACAGCCCCTACCCAAACCCCTTAACACACACACACTTACCTGAATACATAACCATAGCGGTACTTTAGAAGCATGAAATTCAAAACCTCAGGTATTCGAGGTTCTGAATTTCGCGCTTCTAAACTTTCACTATTATGTGGATTTGGCTTCTTGGGCTCGAAATACTGAAATTCGAGATTTCAGTATTTCGAGCTCCTGAACGGAACCCATATATATATATATATATATATATATATGTATATATATGTATATATATATATATATATATATATATATATATATATATATATATATATATATATATATATATATATATATATATATATATATATATATATATATATATATATATATATATATATATATATATATATATATATATATCTATACTAAATCTTAAATAGCTTTAGATAAAGTTCCATATTATGAAATAAACCTGGGAAGCTTCTTGTGACTCTTAACATTTGTATTATTATTGTTCACCATCAGCTTATTGCAGCCTTCAAACAAAGTTCTAAATCTTGTTGATTCCCCAGGAACCTCTGGTGCACTCCTTTCTGCCACCATGGACCTGGGATTAGCCATGTCTTCTGCAGCGGTTCCAGTGTCCATACTGGGTATAGGAGTTTCTCGGGAAGGTTCTTCTTGGAGTGGCTGGTGTAAGAAACCTGTTTACCTAGTCGAAGTGCCACCATTCAGTCAGTCTACTTCTTGTGATGTCCTTAGAAAAAAACAACAAAGGGTTAGACCTGTTTCATTTAAAGCAAGTGTGTCTGTTAGTAAAGATGCATTACGTACCTTAGCTAAGGGTTTATTGCAGATTTTGAATTCTGAGGAAGAGCAGGAAGATTCAAACATGATTCTTAATTCCACAAATCCCAGTATGACTTATCAGAGAATTCTGATAATGTAAGGGACATGGCTGCTTCTGTATTTTTCTCTCAAGCACCTGACTCTGATTCTGGTAAAGGTTATTCCTCATTTTCTACTGTAGAGGAGTTTTATTTTTCTGAGGCTGTGCCCAGAAAGAATAATTTATTTTTGTGGGAATAAATGGATGCCCCTCCCCCCCGTCATACAACACAGTGCACCAGAGTAGAATAATCTTGTTTATTACAAACAAAACTCGTATGTGGGAGACTAAGCAGTCAAGGTCTTCTCTCCTTGAACACAAAAAAAATGCATTCTTTTATATCATTATTAATGCTTCTAGGTGCATTCCTTTGTATCTATTAAACTATAGCCACTGAGCAATTAAAATTGAGCAACTTTGTATTATTTTGCTTACTAAGAATCTGTAGATCCCTTATCAATGTTTTTTCCATATTAGGCACAAGTTTCAGTCTTCCACATTGAAACTTTTTACACTGGCAATATTTATGTTGGCAGGAAATAGACCATCAGAAGTAGACAAACTGTCAGGATCCATCTTGAAACAAGTTGGATAATAAAGAAGAAAAAATATTATACATCAAACATTTTCCCTGTCTTTGTACTTCTCCCTTCACAGTCCCCCATTTGATGCTGTGAAGCATCTGTAGCGCACCCGCATGTGTAGCTGAAGAGATATGGGTTTCTTCCTACCTGACTCTGGTGACACCCCTATTAGGCCCAACACACTAAGGTGGCAAGAGGGACAGATTTTATTCTAGGTGACACATCTAGTTTAAAAAGGCAATAGAACAACCATAAACAAATTATTTCAACAGTGCACCAGTTAGCAATAAGGCAAGGTGAGAATATGCATGCAATGAAAACATATATTCACTCTCTTCCCCATAACTCAACAGAAGAAGGTCTTGACATTCAAACATGCACAAAGAAGACAATATCAATGAGCAGTAAAGCTTTATAATGCAGCAATACAAACACAGGAAAAATGCAATGTCATTGAACAATAAAAGAGTCATAATACAACAATACAGATATGAGAAAATGCAATGTCATTGAGCAGCAAAATTCTTGAAGGCAGCAGTACTAAAACGAGCAAAATGCAATGTCATTAAACAATGAGGATTTATAGTGCCACAATACAAATATGAGAAAATGCAATGTCATTGAGCAGTAAACATTCTTTAGGGCAGCAGTACTAACATGGCAAAATGCATTATCATTGAACAATAAACATTGATAGTGCCACAATGCAAATATGAGACAATGCAATGTCATTCAGCAGTACTACCACCCTCTACCCCCTTTTAATCAATTCTAAACAGACCAACTATGAACCACTCTATTATACCTTGTTCACTGGCCAGTGACTACTTACAGTCTTGCTGCTGGCATGATGGGGCCCAAGTTAGAGTTTATATGGATCCCAGTTATTTGTAATCCACAAAGCATTAAAGGAGGGGACCACAATCTTATCATCATCTTCCTTTGGCTGTTCCCATTAGGGGTCGCCACAGTGGATCATCTGTTTCCATTTCTTCCTGTCCTCTGCATCTTGCTCTGTCACACCAACCACCTGCATGTCCTCTGTCACCACATCCATAAACCTTATCTTAGGCCTTCCTCTTTTCCTGTTACCTGGTAGCTTCATCCTTAGCATCTTTTCCCCAATATACTCAGCATCCCTCTTCAGCACATGTCCAAACCAATGTAATCTTGCCTCTCTGGCTTTGTGTCCAAACCTTCCTACCTGGGCTGACCCTCTAATATACTTATTTTTAATCCTGTCCACCATCATCACACCCAGTGCGAATCTTAACATCTTTAACTCTACCCCATCCAGCTCTAACTCCTGCCTTTTTGTCAGTGCCACTGTCTCCAACCCATATAACATAGCTGGTCTCACTAACCTCTTGTAGACCTTCCCTTTCACTCTTACTGGCACTCATCTGTCACAAATCACTCCTGACACTCTTCCCCACCCACTCCATCCTGCCTGTACTCTCTTCTTCATATCTCTTCCACACTCACCATTACTCTGAACTATTGATCCCAAGTATTTAAACTCATCCACCTTCACCACCTCTACTCCTTGCATCCTCACCATTCCTCTGTCCTCCCTCTCATTCACACACATATATTCTGTCTTAGTCCTGCTGATCTTCATTCCTCTTCTCTCTAGAGCATATCGCCATCTCTCCAGGGTCTCCTCCACCTGTTCCCTACTCTCACTACAGATCACAATCGTATAAAAATATAAAATGATGGCCAGAGCCTCTCAGCACTCCATCGAGAATATCCTGAAGATGAGCTCCACCTTGTGGTGTTATGGAAAACTACAGTCTATTACTTCTACATGAAATACAGTGGGTGCTACACATCACTCAGTTCATATATTTTCTAAGGACTGGACAATGATAACAATTCTTTAAATGGGTAATGACTTTTTCCATGCAATCAGACATTCATCACAGTGTTTCTGTCTGACTTTGACATGCACAATGCTTATACATACTCTTAGCAAATATGATTTTGTGAACAATAAAACATGTCTATGCTTAGGTGAAATAAAAAGATAGTTTGGATATTTTTCTTGCTTCACATTCTGTCTCAAACACCTTTGGCTGAAATTCTTCAAAACACACTTTCTTCACTATCCTCTTCATTATGGTTTCTTTCTATTGTGATCAGTGACAATGTTTCTGTTCTAGTTTTTGATATGCACATTTTGTAATTTGATACTTTTTGTAGACTCAAGAAGCTTTAATACTAATATTATACAATGAATAAAATGATACCTAATAGATTTATTATAATATGAATTAACATGAAGCAATTCAAAATACTTCTTTCCAACCCAGAAAGCAAGTATTCATTTCCTATCCCGTGACTCAAGTGAAATCAACTCACGTCAGCTGCTTCACACATAGTATCATTGATAAACCCTGCTGCTAAAGTTAAAACAATCTCACTACCAAAGGAACTTCTACAGCTGAATTTCACTCCATTTGCAAAAGGAGAAATAAACCTATGTGAGACAGTTTCCATGAATCAAAATAAAATGCTGAAATATTTTGTTTTCCTTCACTGCATTAGTGTGTTCTGTACTGTAGTTTTGACTCTGCTGGAAGGGCACCTCCACCCCACCCCCACCCCCAGGCCTTGATACTGCTTAAGGTGAAGCTAAATTAACACTTTAGCATATTTTATTCTAACAGTGTAAAACTTTCCTTGAAAAAGCAAATAAAGCTGATAACAATAAAATTAAATTCTGAGATTCACCCCAAGTGGTTAGAGTTCAAAGACATAGTGTCTTTGTATCCATGGACATTTTATTTATTTAACATTTGTTTACTGGGAAAGTCCAACTAGGAATTATTCTATTTTCAGCAAAAGCCCAGGGAGACACACTCCCGATGCATGTCTTTGCAATGTGGGAGGAAACCAGAGCACTTGGAGGAAACCCAAGCAAATGCAGGGAGGACATGCAGCCACCACACAGAAGGCACCCCAACAGAGAATCAAACCAGAGAATCTCTTACTGTGAGATGATACCATTAAACACTGCACCACTGTGCCACCTAATTCCAAGTTATTGATTGTTTCTGGTGGAAAACCATGGGGGGATAACAACATTCCATTGGTGTTCCTTGGACCTCCCCTCATCACAGTTGTTCTTCAAGCTCCAACTACTATAGCTTTTGTGGCTCTAAATTCAAAATCACTTTTCTACCCCATGACCCAAGGGAAATCAGCCCCCTCCAGCAGTAAGGTACATGTAATTTTTTTGAATTTCTAACAGAACCTGTCTGTTGTTTCATTCTGGTTCAGCCCTGTACTAGAAGTAATCACAAGTAAGCTTCTTCTGTGTTAAAATCTGGCCAATGTTGTTGTCTTTCTACTGCTAATGTCGAGCAATCATATTAGTACGTTTCTGCTGGTAGTTTGCTCTAGGATTCAGTATTAGCACCTAATTTTTTCTTTATAAACTGCATATGTCCTTCAAGAATGCAACTGCAGTCATAACATATGGGTTGTCCTGCCTCAGGCAGCCCTCGGTCGGCCGAATTCCAAAGTCTGGGTCCGGCGTCGGCTGGTGTCGCCTCCTCTCCGACATCACAACTGCTGGAGTATAAAGGCATCGGCGACGCCATCTTCTTCAGTCTTTCTTGCCGCGCGGTGCCTGAAGCAGAAGCAGTTCGCAAGTGCCGGTCGGTCAGCTCCTGTGTTTTCAGTACCGGAGTCATCTAAAAGCTAAGTACCCCGTTGGGGAACATTTTTTCTTGCCTCAGCCGATGTCAGAACAAATTGAGAAAGTTAATAATTGTTTGTCTTGTGGTAAACAAATACCTCATAAGGACTTCCATTCTTACTGTCTTCCTTGCCTGGGCCCAGACCACGACGTCTTGGCCTGTGCTGCCTGTGCTTGCTTTAATAAGCGCACTCTCAGGCGCCGGGCAGAATTTGCTGAAGACTTTTTCATAGGTTCATAGGTTCATAGGTTCATACTAGGCTATCTGCCCAAGGGCATTTATAAGCCTAGCCCATTGTTATGTGGCTTTCGCCACCCCTTTAGTTTGAAGAAAACTATGCCTATTATTTGGCTGTGCCTCTGTCAAGCAGTGACACTGAAGTAATCCCTGGGGTATATCTGCGATCTCCCATCCATTGGTCAAGATTCCTCTTGAACAAGGCCAGCGAGGTGCTCTGCCTCACATGTACCGGGATTTTGTTCCACAGCACAGGGAGTCTCTGGGTGATGAATCTGTCCCTCCAGCACGTTCTATTAATAACCGTGTCAAGGTTTAAGTCTCCCGCCCTTGTGGTTCTGAGGGATCTAGATTTTTTGAGGTGAAGCATATTCATCAAATCTGGGTTTGACATGGCCTTATATGTCAGGCACAGGTCACCTCTGAGCAAGCGGTATGCGATTGAATAGAGCTGGAGTTCTGTCAGTCTGGCAGCATAAGACATATTTTTGAGACCCTTTATCCTTTTGGTGAGGAACTTTTGGGGCCTTTCCAGCTGCTGCAAGTGTCGGGTCAGATACATTCCGAATGGGGCATTGTACTCAATCATAGGTCTAATGAGTGATGAGTACAGGGGGACGATGACCTCCCTAGATCTAGATGTGAATCCCTTCATGATCAGGTGGGCAATGTAGAAGGTTTTCCTAACTACTTTGGCAACATGAGTGTCAAACGAAAGGTTACTGTCAACCTGGGTCCCCAGATCCCTGATGACTTCTTCTGTGCTCAGTGGATTGCCACCTATATGGTAGCTAGGGGTAACTTTCTTTTTTCCGATGGGTATGACTATGCATTTCTTGGCGTTTAACTTTAGGCCATGGCTCTGGCACCAGTTATCCGTTTCTGTGAGGCCCTTCTGAAGGATATCTGTGTCAGATGTGTTTTCGACTATGGCGCCCAGTTTGCAGTCATCTGCAAACTTTGTCAGCCATGACCCTCCTGTGTTTGCTTGTACTTCAGAAAAGTAGATGCCGAACAAGAGTAGTCCCAGGACTGAGCCCTGTGGGACACCACTTGTGACAGGCTTTGAGTCTGACATGGCGCCAGCAACTCTGACCCTGTGGGTTCTGTCACTTAGCCAGTTTGCAACCCATCTTGTGATGTATGGGTTTACATTTAAGCTGATGAGTTTTTCAATGATACCTGAGTGGGTTATTGTGTCGAAGGCCTTTGCCAGGTCGAGGTAGGCTGTATGGACTGCCTTGCCCTCATCAATGGCCTTGGTGACTGTTTCAAAAGTCAACCAAGTTTAAGAGGCATGATCTGCCTTTGACAAAGCCAAACTGGGATGGATCCAAAGTCTGCAAGTTCCCTATGTCTTTATTTATGAGTTCCATTATGATCCTCTCCATGGCTTTGCAGATAAGGCTTGTCAAGCTAATGGGACGGTAATTTCCAGGGTCGGTGGAGGCACCGCCTTATGAAGTGGGACCACAGTCGCCGTGCGCCACTCCTTGGGTACGTATCCTGAGGTGAGGCTAAGATTAAACAGCTGTCCTAACTGCGGGTTTAATTCCTCATTGAGTTTGTGGAGCACACAGCCGGGACACCATCCGTCCCATGGATGCTGTGTTTTTGCCTTGGAGAGCAGTTCTCACCTGGGCGTTGGAGATGTTTGGGGGCTACAATCCTCTGGTATAGATATCTCTCCTTTTGGGGGGGGGGAGTTTGCACTGAACCTGTCAGCCAGTATGTTGGCAATGTGTGTAGGTTCAGTAATCTTCACATCATTTTGAACTAATTCTGAGCATATCTGGGAGTTTCCTCCTAGGTTTCTAACATAGCTAAAGAAGGCCTTATGATTGTCTTTTGAGTCCTTGGCGATTTTTCTCTCAAAATTTGCCTTGGATGATTTTATGAGAGCTCTTAGTTTTTTACTTATAATGATCAAAGGTGTCTTACCCTTCAAGGATTTTGCTCTATCTTGTAGTAGCTTCCTCCTTTTGTTGTAGAGCTTGTTTATGGCTGGGGTCCACAAGACTGGACGCTTGCCTTTGGTACAAAGAGTCTTAGTTTTGTTTGGGATTGCCTGATCCATGCAGTCCTGTAGGTGCTGGTAGAAGGCATTTGTAAGTGATTCAGCGGTTTGAGTAATGTTTACCACTGGCTCAGGGGCCTTAAAGGAGACCACACTAGTTTTTAGAAGTGTGAAGTCGGCTTTTGAGAAGTTTTTCACTGTGGTCTTTTTATTTCAGGTGGGGCGGGATGAGGACCTCCAGCGAGATTAGTTTATGATCTGATCTCACCAGTGAGGGGTATACTTCCGGTGTTGAACATTGTGATCCCATGTTTGTGATGATGAGATCAAGTATGTTTTCTCCTCTAGTGGGGATGGTGACTAGTTGTTCCATGGCATTTGAGTTTATGAACTCCAGGAACCTTTGGGCTAGAGTGTTTGGGCTTGAGTAGTGTTCCCAGTCTATATTAGGGTAGTTGAAATCACCTAGTATGATGGTATTTGGAGATACATTTATCCCCTCCAGTGTTTTCAGGAAGGCCATGTGAGGTTCCTGAGTTTGAGAGGGTGGCCTGTAACATGCTACAAATTGCAGAGCAGTCTTGCCTATGGTTAATTGCACCTGGATGGTCTCCGATGCATCGTGCGTTTGAAGAGTGGAATTTAGGTAGCCCGAATAGTTTAACCTTGTTAAACCGCCGCTGTTCTTGTGTGCAACAGTGGCAACTCCACGCTAAATGGGCTGGAAAAAACAGGAAATTACCCAAAATGGTCAATGAATTACTAGTTGCTGTCTCTAACCACTCCTTTGAGGACAAACAAGCAGCTCAGTACTCCCCACTCCCACTGGTGAGTAAAGAAACTACCTCTGGCCACACAGAAAATGGAGGAACACAGGAACCAAATACAAAGCCCAGGGATCAGCAAAATCTGATCACTGGAACAACTAGCTAGGAAAGTTTAGGAAAGGAGAAGTATTTTTTGGGGGTTTTTTTAGTTTTTTTGCAAACAGACAGAAAAAATACAGTAAATGCTTTGGTATTCGACTAAATTGCTATCAAAGGCTGGTACACTTGAGTGTATTAGCCTGTTTGTTACTTTTAAGCAAAACTTTAGCCAACAAGTGCAATCAACAATTTAAGCACAGAAAAACAGGAAAATCAGGTAATAAAACAGTTTTCGGCGAATCCTTCGCATATACCATGCCGTCGGATCAACCGACAGCTCAATCTTCCAAAAAACGGAAGGACCGGGACCGGCATCCTCAGCCCGCGCCCTCTACCAATACTACTCCTAGACCCTCCGCTAGTGCTTCGGTCCCTGCGGAAGCAGTAATTCAGCCGCTCCAGGCCGACGACACAGCGTTAACTAGTCCTTCGGTCCCAGAGACCTCTCTGGTGCCGGTTGTTGATTTTCCTCCGGATACTGAAGTTCTTGATTTACCCGGCACCATTCCGGTGGACAAGGTCACTCCTGCACGTGGGGCTGCTAGGCCTCCTGTATCTATGTCCATCAAGGCCTTTGCACGTGCTAAGGCTGCCAGCTAGGCCAAGGCCCATCCTAAGCCTGCTGGCCAGGCCCCCTCTTCTGATAAACAGATTATGTCTCTTGCTGCAGACTTTATTTCCCTTATCAGGGGGTCTCAGCCTCACCCAGACAGAGGTTCTCAGCCTCCTGCAGAGAAAAGGCCTAGAACTGAGCAGACTGAAAACCTCTCTTCAGATGAGGCCTCTGGGGATTCTGAGCATTCAAATATTCAAGAAGAATCCTTCCAGGCCTATGAGGACTCTGATGCTGAGGAATCAATTCCCTCTGCCTCTCCTCCAGAGGATTTCTCTTTTGGTGAAGTCCTGCACTCAATGAG
Source organism: Protopterus annectens (assembly GCF_019279795.1). Lineage (NCBI taxonomy): Eukaryota > Metazoa > Chordata > Ceratodontiformes > Protopteridae > Protopterus > Protopterus annectens. The sequence goes on along the minus strand of NC_056732.1, from coordinate 1,192,853,954 downwards.
GGAACATTTCCAATGGCAGGGTCAGGAATTCTCTGATTCCAGGAAAAGGCTCCGTACCTTCCAAAAGCTTCCCCAGCACAGACCTTTAGCTATTCCTCCTGTGATGGATGTTTTGGATGATGTTTTCTCCGATTCCAGTGCTAACCCTGACCCTCTCCCCCCTGCTCCTGTCAAGCCAGACAGATATTACAGAGTCCCTGACACTCACAAACATCTCTTTAAGGCCCACACCGTGGATTTAGAAACTATTTCACAGGGTCCCAAGGGAGTGGCTACCTCCACTGCCAAGAATCCTTTGCCAGCGGATAGGGAAGGCAGGTCTATGGAGAGATGGGGTAAAAAAGTTTATACCTCTACCACCCTAGCCATGAGGTCTCTTAACTGCCTTTTTCATATGTTTCAGTACCAGGATTTTTTACTGGATGATTTACAGAAAAAGTTAGCCTCTCCTGAGCCTATTGACAGAAAGGCATTGCAGGATCACATACATAACACTCAGCAGGTTAACAATCATTTTCTTCAGTGTGGTTATGATGCATTGGAAGCTTCATGTAGGGCAGCTATGACTGGGGCTGTGATACGTAGACATGCTTGGTTAAAAGATCAGCCACTGCCAGACCATGTCAAAGTAAAGTTACTTGATGCACCTCTGGAAAAACAGAAGCTTTTTGGCGCTAATGCACAAGATGTGTTGAAGTCCATTGAGGAAAAGCTAAGTCAGTACAGACAGTCAAGGATTTCCTCCAGGTTCAGCCACCCAGATTCAGTAGAAACTGGCCTTCAAAGAATTGGTCCTTCCCAGACTCGGACAAGTTTCAAAGGGGAAAGAACAGGCGTGGCCAAGGCCGAGGCCAATACCGAGGCTCCTACAGGGGACGCCAATGGCAACCTACAAATCAAAGAGGTGCTGCAGCCAGTCCAGCTGCACCACAAGGACAATCACAATGACTTGACTTTCATACCACCTACAAGGGCTCAGAGAGAAGCACCCTTGGGCGGAAAATTATCCTTATTCTCAAAGAACTGGCATATCTTAACCAAGGACAGTTGGATTCTAGATTTAATAGACAAGGGTTACAGATTCCACTTCCATACTTTACCTACAAGACAAGGCATGCCAAACCTGCCACACCATCAAAGGGCAGAGGCACTCATTCAAGTTTCAAAGCTATTAAGTATAAAAGCAATAGAAAAGGTACCTCCCCAGGAACAAGGCCAGGGATTCTATTCAAGACTGTTCCTTGTTCCAAGAAAGGAAAACAAATGGAGGCCTATACTGGACTTGTCTACTCTAAATACCTTTCTCATTGTGCCAAAGTTCAAAATGCTGACGTTACAGCAACTCCTTCCCATGCTGGGCAAGGGGTCTTGGCTGGTCACTCTGGACCTCAAGGAGGCATACCTGCATGTCCCAGTCAGACAAAGCTGCAGAAGATACCTCAGATTTCTTGCAGGGACAGAGCACTATCAATTCTCAGCATTGCCGTTTGGCTTATCTACTGCACCCAGAGTGTTCATGAAATGCCTGGCATCAGTAGTGACACACTGCAGACTCCAGGGAATTCAAATATACCCCTACCTGGATGACTGCCTCATACAAGCAGACAACAGACAAACCTTAATAAAAAACTTGGACTATGTCATGCAATTACTACAGGCCTTGGGATACACAGTCAGTGTTCAGAAATCAAGGCTACTGCCATCCCAACAGATTATTTTCCTAGGAGCCAAACTGGACACACAAACACAAATGGCCTACCTCACAGAGGAAAAACAACAGCAGTTACCAGAGTACTTCAAAGGCCTAGCACAGCTCTACCAGCTGACTGCAAGGAAACTCCTGCAGGCCCTGGGGTTCATGGCATCATGCATTCTTCTGATACCTTTGGCAAGACTTCATATGAGAAAGCTGCAGTGGTATTTGAAAAGCTTATGGTCCCAACACAGCCAAAGCCTAGAGGACGTAATCCCACTTATTCCATGCTTGCAAAAGGAATTCTTGTGGTGGGCTCAAGCAAGTCAATTAAACAAAGGCATGTCCTTCAACAGACCTCAAGCAGGTCAAATAATTACAACAGATGCCTCAGATCATGGATGGGGGGCGCACATGGAGGGCAGATGCGTTCAAGGTCAATGGACACCAAAGGAAAGACATCTGCACATAAACCAAAAAGAGATGCTGGCAGTGATACATGCAATCGAGAGCTTCGAAAAATCACTGCAGCAAGGACATTTACTAATAAGGACAGACAACACCACTGTCATGTGGTATATAAACAAGCAGGGAGGGACTCATTCATACCCCCTCTGCAGACTAACAATGATTCTCTGGGAACAAGCACTGAGTCTGAAGATACACCTGCAATCCCAGTTTGTGCCAGGCAAGGACAATGTACTGGCGGACAAGCTGAGCAGAGATTTCTTGGATCCACACGAATGGATGCTGCATCCCCACATTTTCTCACAAATAACAAAGACATGGGGAAGACCGGACATAGATCTATTTGCGTCTCACACGAATCATCACCTGGAAAAGTTCTGTACCAGGACCCACCATGCATTAGCCTGGACAACGGATGCTCTGTCCTTCAGCTGGAATTCCCTAAAAATTTATGCATTTCCTCCTCTGCCACTGTTGACCAAGGTGATCCTGAAGATCAAAGCAGAACAACCAACAGGCATTTTGATAGCTCCAGACTGGCCAAAGCAACACTGGTACCCATTGCTGTTGAGCATAACTCGGACCAAACCGTGGCCTCTGCCCCTATGGCCCCTGCTCCTAACACAACACAACTACAGGACTGTTCACCAAAACCTGAAAACATTACATCTGACAGCCTGGAGGTTACTTTAAGTCCTTCCGCTTCCAATCTTTCCAGGGCAGTTCAGGACATCTTATTGGAAGCACGCAGACCATCCCCCAGAAAAGCCTATTTAGCCAAGTGGAAGAGATTCAGCATCTGTACTGCCAACAGGGGTCAGGATACAACAGTACTGAGTATACCTCAGATATTGGGATACTTGGCAGAAATGTTTCATTCTGGACTCTCATATTCCTCCATAAAGATTCATGCCTCAGCAATCTCAGCAAGATACAATTGTGATCCACCAGTGTTCTCACATCCTTTGCTAAGACAGTTCCTGAGAGGGATAAAGAATATCAAGCCTCCCAGAAAACAACCAGTACCTGCATGGGACCTCAATTTTGTACTGGAAAAATTATCTCTGCCTCCCTTTGAGCCAGCAGCAACCTCGGAGATGCAATTTCTATCATGGAAAACGTTTTTTCTATTGGCAGTCACATCAGCAAGAAGAGTCTTGGAGATACAGACACTCATGGCAGTACCTCCTTTCCTCATTTTCCATCAGGACAGAGTCTCTCTAAGAACAAATCCTTCTTTCATGCCAAAGGTGAGCTCCAGGGTGTCTCTAAATCAAGCTATTCACCTTCCTATTTTCTTCCCCAATCCTCAAAATAGAGGGGAAAGACTGCTGCATACCTTGGACATACACAGGCAACTACGCTACTACTTGGACAGAACTAAGGCCACCAGAAAGTCTGACCAGCTGTTTGTAGCCTATGCTGCTGGAATACAAGGAAAAGCAATCTCCAAGCAAACAATTTCAAAATGGATTGGACACTGCATCAGATTCTGCTATTCTTACCATGGAAAAAGTGTGCCAGCCAATATTAGGCCACATTCCACCAGAGCTATAGCCACATCCACAGCTTTCCTAAGAGGAGTGGCTACAAAGGACATTCTAGAGGCTGCTACATGGAGCTCCGTGCATACATTTACCAAACACTACAACCTGCCTTTATACTCCAGATCCCAAGCAGGCTTTGCTTCGGCAGTCCTGCAGGGCATTTTAGCTACACCATCTTTTTCTTAGCTCCATCCACCCCCAACTTGGCTATGGTATTCAACCCATATGTTATGACTGCAGTTGCATTCTTGAAGGACATAGTACAGTTTTGTACCTACCATAAATGTAGATGTCCGATAGATATGCAACTGCAGTCGGATTTTCCCTCCCGCCTTCCCCTCTTTTTCATTCATGTGGGTCCATTCCCCCTGTTCCTTTTAGCTGGGGGTATCTCCTATGGTGTATCTGTTTATTACTGTTGTGCATGTCTGGAATTGTTTATCCATTCACCAAATTTAGCCTTCCTTGGAGGGCACCTGGCATCTGGGGCAAGAAACACTGAAGAAGATGGCGTCGGCCGATGCCTTTATACTCCAGCCATTGTGACGTCGGAGAGGAGGTGACACCAGCCGACGCTGGACCCAGACTTTGGAATTCAGCCGACCGAGGGCTGCCTGAGGCAGGACAACCCATATGTTATGACTGCAGTTGCATATCTATCGGACATCTACATTTATGGTAGGTACAAAACTGTACTTTACAGCAAGTATATTTCTAGTATGTCACCATCTGGTTAAGTGTTTTTTTTTTCTGGTGCTACTCTCTAGCATACTATATTAGCATATTTCTACTGGCTTCTGCTGTAGGGTTCAGTTGTAGTACATGATTTTATGTTTTATGAACAGCACCGTTAATAATATGCCAGTTCTGTTTGTGAAAAGAGTCGGGTCATTGGCTAGTTTATTCATATATGTTAAAATTCAAACTGCTTATTCTAAAGTACTTAAATGTCACATTTATAGACTGCATGTTGTGGAGCAGAGAGGGGGAACTAACTGAGATAGTCATTCTGCCTATCTTTCAAAATTTTGGAAACAGTAATCCCAAAACCTGCATACCAATACATATCTCTTTTTAGCTGCTTTATTCTCCATCTGTCCTTCAAAACTCTGAAAGCCTCCATTCCAGTAATCCCAAACTTGCATACCTAGACATATTTCCTGTTAGCTATCTTATTTTCCAGTAAAAGACTATAAAGCACAAACATACAACTGTGAAATAGAGTGCATTAATTATATTGGCCAAACATTACTTTAATGCAGCAAAGCGTAGATAAATAGTACTTTATCTATACAGTTCAACCAGAAAACAATCCTAATTATTTTAATCTGTCTATTTCCCAATGTACTGAACACATAGCATCATTGATGAATCGTGCTGCAAAAGTTAAGACAGTCTCACTACCAAGGGACCTTCTACAGCTAAATTTCATTCCAGTTGCAAAAGGACAAATACATTCAGTTAAAACCTATGTAAATCAGATTAAATTCAGATAAAAAAACTGGTATAAATGATGCTGTTAGCATTAAATGTTTTTTGAAAGACCGTAGAGTCTACATAAGGAAATAACTTCCTGAGCTCTGAAATTTTATTGATTAATTGTGTAACTGTTTTAAGTGGAAAGATGTGCTTATTGGTGTAGAGGCATTTCAAAACTGTTTTTAAATGTGATGTAGAGAATGTACATTTTATTCTGAAGAAGTCCGGTTATGAAAGTGTGGATTAAAAGTTTTTATTACGCTAACATTGTGTGGATCTCACTCTCATCTTCTGCATCCTTCAGTCTGGTTTTTAGGTTCTTGTGGTTATCCAGGAGTATTTCAATGTTTTTAAAACCTATGTAAGGTGATTTCCAAGAACCAGATTTAACTAATGAAGTATCTTGCTTTCCCTCCCTTCTGCATCAGTGTGTTCTGTAGTTTCAAATCTGTTGGAAAGGCAGCCCCACCCACAGGCCTTATATTGCTTAAGGCAAAGCTAAATTAACACTTTAGCATATTTTACTATATCAGTTTAAAATTTCCCTTGAAAAGCAAATAAAGCCCATTACAATAACATTAAATGCTTGGACTCCTCGCAAGTAGTTAGAGATCAAAGACTTTGTCTTTTTATCCATAAACATTCAGCCTCATTGATTGTTTTTGGTGGAAAACCATTTTTCGGGGGAGTAACTGCATTCCATTGAAGTACCTGAGTGGTTGAGCCTATTCTGTTCCTCTACCCTACCTCCAATTCCCACCAATCCCCACATCCTCTACACTTATCCTATGCTAATCTCCACCCACCACATTATCACCAACCACAAAATTGTTTGCAATCCATACTTTTTTTCCCCATCTTCACATACCCACTAAGTGCTTCTTACCTTTCTTTCTTTCTTTCATCTGGATTCCTTCTACATAGTAACTTGAGAACTCCTACAGGCCTCCAAATTTGACTCAAGATGCCCACTCCACCTGTCTGGACCTCTTCAAATCTATCAAGATTCAAACCTTTACCCCGATCCTGGGTAACTTTAACTACCCAACCATAGATTGGAAAAACTACCCATGCCAGAACACAAATGCCCAGAGATTCCTTGATTTTAACAATGCAAATGCCATGGAACAGCTAGTCTATACCCCCACAAGAGGTGGTAATATCTTGGACTTGGTATTAACCAGCATGAGTAACCACTGCATCACTTTGACAGTATCATCCTCCCTGGTAAGATCCGACCATAAAGCTATCACATTCAAAGTCACCATCTCCTCTGACCCCCCCTCTAGCTAGGGTCAAACAAAAAACTTCAAAGCTGATTACAACCTCCAGAGATATGGTATAAATAGCTTCACAGCCCCCTCCCCCTTTGTAGGAACTGGCACCAATGTCCAATGCTACACCAAAGTACTATACAAGCAAGTACCCAATAGGACAAAATCATCCTCCGCAAGGAAGAGTAAACCTGTCTGGTTGACATCTTCAATAAATAAACTATATAACAAAAGGAAAGAATTACTGTCCAGGACCAAGAAGGAGCAGGTGCCCGATTAGAAGCAATCTCTCCTTAGCTTGAACAAGCAAATAAGAGCACTAGTGAAATGCTCTAAAGCCAACTTCAAGTCCAAATTGGCCACATCTACTAAAGACAATCATAAGGCCTTCTTCACATATGTCTGCAGTCTCAAAGGAAGCACCCAAATCTGTTCAGAACTGGTGATCAAGGACACCACATACACAAATGCTGTAGATAATAGCCAACATACTGACTGACAGATTCAGCAAAAACTTTACCCCTGTGTCCCCCCATCAGTAAATCAGGACAAACCCAGTACCTGCCCCTCTCCCTTTATTTCTAGGGAACAGGTCATCACTGCTGTCTCAAAGGTAAAAAATACAGCCTCCATGGGACCCGATACCATCCAAGGCTGCATCCTACATAAACTCAGGCATGAACTTGTAGCACCATTAGGCACTTATTCAACCAAAGCTTGAGTACCATCTTTGTCCCAGCTGAGTTAAGGACAGCCATTGTCATCCCTTTACACAAAGGTGGAGCATCCACCGATCTGGGAAGTTATAGACTCATCAGCCTAACTAGACGGATCTGCAAGGCCATGGAAAAGATTATCATGGACCTCATTAACAGGGACATTGGCAACCTCCAAACACTCAGCCCCACACAGTTTGGCTTTGTCAAGGGGAGGTCATGTCTGTTAAATCTGGTAAACTTCTTTGAGACAGTCACCAAAACCATGGACGAGGGGAAGACAGTGCATACCGCCTACCTTGACCTGGCCAAAGCCATTGACACTATTCCCCACTCGGGCATAATAGATAAACTCTCTTAACTAGGCATCAATCCATATGTTACCAGATGGGTAGCAAACTGGCTCACTGATAGAACCCACCTAATCAAAATAGCGGAAGCCACCTCAAGCAGTAGACACATAATGAGCAGCGTACACCAGGGGGGCAGTCTTGGGGTCTCTGTTATTCAGGATATAATTCACTTTGGTGCAGGTCAAAACCAGTGGGCTATGGCTGACCAAGTTTGCAAATGACTACAAGCTGGGCGCAGTCATCAATTCCCCAAGTGATATGGACGTCCTCCAAAAATGTCTGACCCAAACAAATGACTGGTGCCAGAAACATGGCCTCAAGCTGAATGTCAAAAAATGCATCATCATCCCTTTTGTGGAGAATGACATCTCCACATATTATCTTATAAATAACAATGTCCTAAGCACTCAGTCAATCATGAAGGATTTGGGCACCCAGGTTGATAGCAACCTGACTTTTGACCACTATGTTGCTTCCATTGTACAGAAAGCTTTCTACATGGCCCACCTCATAAGAAAGGGTATCTCATCCAGGGGGCAAGGAGGTCATAACATCCCTGTATTCTTCCCTTATAAGGCCAATTATTGAGTACAATGCCCCCTTCAGGATGTATCTCGCAAAGCACATACAGTAGCTGGAGAGACCACAGAAGTTCCTCACCAGGAGAATTGAGGGACTCAAACATCTACCCTACACAGATAGGCTAAAAGCTCTGTCCCTCTACTCAGTTTCATACAGATTCCTCAGAGGTGACCTCAGTCTGGCATACAAATCAATCTCAGACTCCGCCTTGATGGGACTGCTGCATATCCGCAAGTAAAGCTACACTCAAGTAACCCACATGCATAACCTCAACCTAGTCTGTAACATCAACAGAACTTGTTGACGGGACAGATTTGTATCCCAGAGGCTCCCCCATCTGTGGAATAGACTCCCTCTCCACATCAAACAGAGTATCTCATTATACCTTTTTAAGCGCAACCTTGATAACTGAATGGGAAACAGAAAATACATTCCTGGAATTCCACCTGTGTCCCTGCTGGACAGAGGCCTTAGGTGCTGACTTGTCTGAACATGTGCTAAACTCTTGGCTAGGGTTATAAGGGCCTCAGGGCCAATAGCCTAGTAACTTTCTATGATCCCTCCCACTTCACCCATCCCACAAACAGTCAAACTCTAGCTAGCCTTCTATCAGTATCCTGTTACCATTTTCATTAACTGAGAACTCATGTAATAATTAGCATGCTTTTCAAAGTACAAGTCACTTTCCTCCTCTTTCTTGCATACATGACCAACTGTCGTACACTTCTCTATGCCAGTCTTATGCCCGGTGCTCAGTCCATTTCTCTCAATTGCGATTACTCCCATATTTCATTCAGTATAGCCCACAACCTTTACAACCTATCTCACATCGATCCATCTTTTCTAACAAATGTGTATAAAAGTAAGTAATCCAACCAAAAATTCATCACAGAGAACAATTTTAAAACCAAGTGGCATTGTATATTCCAGTTATTCCATCCCAGTCTGCAACTATGTGTGACATTCACCCCAGTCCAGGTCCAACCACAACAGCATCTCCCATAATGGCCCACACAACTATTAACAGTGTAACACCTCACTCCTGCAACTCAGGTAAACAAGTCTAACATTTATAAACATTAACCTTAGAAACATCTGTAACAAAGAAACTGAACTGCATGCTTTCTTATCTCATTACAATCCTGACATCCATGGTATCACAGAAATGTAGCTAAAACCCAAAGTCAGAGACACTGAAATCCTTCCTCCAGGATATAATATCCTTCAAGCAGACCATATAGCCAGGAAAAACATGTGGGGTAGCTGTTATATACCCAAAACACCTGAACATATCACTTTATTAGAAAAGGCATTCCTCATTAAATAATAGAGATTCTTATCACCTTACAGAAGCTAAACTCTTATAAGACCATATGTATCATTGCTTTATATATTCCTCCCCTGGTAGTAACATCAGCACAGCAGAGGGTATATTATCCTGTGCATCTACCAATATACCCCAAGAAACCATTTTCCTTGAGGACCTTCAATTAGAGTGAGCAAAAATTGTATCTGATACCTCCACTACCAGTATTGACCTGCATGGTTTCTTTTTGCTCATCAGTACAACAAGATATAACACGCCATCCTCTAAGGCCTCTGGATTCTCTCAACTAAACCCAATAATATCTATAATTATGGCATACTATCTGACAACCTAAGTGACCACCTGTCCAGTTTTGTAAACAAGCTTGTATGCAGTCCAGTAAACATCATGCATACAGGAATGTAAATAACTAATAAAATTTAATGTAGTCAGTTTCATCTCTAATCTCAAGCAATACAACTGGAATATGTTAAAAATATCTTCCTTTAGATGAAGTCACCCTTGAATTTAACAAAACCTTTGACAGCATACTGAGCAAACACTTATCAGCAGAAAAAGAGTTAAACTAAATCCATCAGCATGGCTACCTAAAAAGAGTAGGCAGGTAATGGTGCTTACAGACAAGACCTGGAAAGCATAGCAAGCCAACAGATCACAGGAAAAACTTCTACACTACAGACAGATATGAAATAAAACCAAACACAGTATAAGACTTGACAAAAAATTTCACTACCTTAACTTACAGGAGACACACCAAAATAACCCGAAAAATTCTGGTAATTGGTCTGAAATCTGCTAAATGCAGGCCTAAGTCAACAAACCATTCTGTCCCCAGAAGACGCTTCATTAACAGTTGCTAATAACTTTTAACAAATACTCTCTTCAAGATGTAGCCTCACTTATCAAAGGCAGCCCCACCATCAAGCCAACTCCCACCAAAAAACACCACAGAGGCTCACTTCTCACTCATACCTGTCCCTACTTCCACCATAAGAAAATATCTCCTAAAACTAAAAATTACAAACTGCTGCAGACAGCCTTAATCCTGAATCCCTAAAAACTGCAACTGAAGTTCTGTCATATTCACTATCTATACTAATACATAACTTAATTCTAGAATCTCATGTCCAGGCCATTTGGAAGAAAGCATGAAGGCTTGTATGTTGTATACATATATATCTATACACATACACGTGTGTGTGTGTGTGTGTGTGTGTGTGTGTGTGTGTGTGTGTGTGTGTGTGTGTGTGTGTGTGTGTATGTATGTATATATATATATATATATATATATATATATATATATATATATATATATATATATACTTTTTCTTTATAAATGAGGATACTCTTCATTTCTACCCATTATTGTAGGGGTGCCACAAGGTTTGATACTTGGACACACACATAATTAACACATTTGTAAATGATCTACACACTGCTTCCAAGCATGCCACACTTTTACAATATGCAGATGACTCCACACTTATCTGCACAGCCTCTAACCTACAAAAACTACAAGAAATTACTCACAAATTATTTAAGCCCATAGGATCCTGACTAGAAAAAACACAACTCCTGCTTATCCCTCCCCCCAAAAGAAATTACTACATTTTCCCAAAGCAAAACTCTTGTCAAAATCACTTCATTAAATAATATCCTGATGGAACAGGTCCCTAGCACTAAGCTCTTAGGAGTCACAATTGATGACAGCTTGAAATCTGACCTACACTTCTTAACTGTTATTAAAAAAAACCCAAAAAGCTTGGCCTAGTGTATAGAGAAAACCCTAGAGAAACCATAGCTAAAGCCTACCTCCTGCGTACCCTATTGTATGCCTCCCAATTGTTGGAATAATACTGCAATAAAAAGCACACTTTGCTGCAAATCGCCCCTTTAGAACTCAGTACTGTTCTGCCCATAAACAACTAAATTGGACTGAACTCCCACATGACTTCCACTATAGTCAGCTACTACTAGCTTTTACTCTAATATACTACTCTGATAAGTGACCAACACTAAAAGGCATGCTTCAACACTACCACCCTCCAAAGCTCTTCACTCTAAAGAAAAACTCCTCCTCTCTGTCACTAAGGCCCAAAATGCATTGGGAGCTTCCTTATACTTATACTGGCACTGTTGATATTGTGCAACTTACAAGATTCTATTTGTACTGCATGTACCAGAGATTTTCTTCCTGCGCCTCCTCTGAAAAGGGTCCTTTGTGCCCAGTCAGAATTCCACGGTGAACAATTCTAAAATAAATAAATAAATAAATACATTTCCAGGTGGCTATGAATGGCACTCATGTTATCAAGAATAAACACGCAGCACTGTGTTTTGATTAGCATGAAAATACCACCCGTAGAAGCAAGGGTGAAATCGATTGCCATTGGGTTGTGCAGCACCACTCTGCGCATGGCAGTCATTTAAGTTTTAATCTGATTTATTGATTCAAAAGTAGCATTTCTTAACATTTCTAATAGTTTAGACAGTTTTCTCACCTCCCAAATTGACTTCACTACCTCATAAGCCAGTGTACAATTCCTGCTCCTGAAATAACACCATCACCCAGGTCCATATGTACTAATCCTTTAAAAGCAATCTTTTCTACCACATGCTGGCAAACCCAAGAAGCATCTGTTTTTCCTGACTGGATTTTTAATGTCGTTTGCTTCTCTCATTTGGTAAATACTGTGAATTTTTCCACAAGGTAAAATTTCTGTGTGTGAAGCAGCTGGCAATACACAGCCTATATAAAAACATCCCAAACGGTCTTTTGGTAATCAGGGATAAGCTCAGTCTCCACAGATATGGTAAAACTCATGTAATGCTGCCATACCCAACGCTCTAGCCCCATCACGTCAATTAAATAAAATTGCAGTTACTCCATCTGACGTAAAGTGAAGCATTCTTAATGTAACAACTATGTCTGTTTATAGTCAATGATAATTGAAGTGGAACCAGTTTAAAGGGAGCAGGATCATGCAAAGAGTTATGTGTCAATAAGTGCTTTCATTCTTTCTTTTTTGTTATACCGAACTTCATCTGATGAAGTTCCATATAACAATAAAGAAGGAACGAAAGCACTTATTGTAACTTTTGGCAGTTCATAGGGTTACAAGTGTTCTTGTTTTTAGTGGAGTTTTACAGATAAATATCTTTAAGGAATTATGTTTAGCATTCTGGTTTCTGGTTTCTGGTTAAAACGATCACAAGGAATGCTGCTTCAGTTTCCGCCCGAGTTGCTGGTATTGAAACAACAAAATACCCCAGTCATGTACAGTTTGTATATGTGCACACACCCAACAGTTACTGACATTCATGGCTTTTGCATAGGTATAAAATGCAGCAGAGAAAGTGTTAAATTTAGGATGCCAGTCTGGTGTTTTCTTCTTATTCTTAACTAAATTTCTAGCTGTGATTTTATTCAAATGTTTATCTCTGATAAAAAAATGTCCAGTACTTATAAAATGATGGTAAGTACCATGATAAAAAGCCCAATAAGTCCATATGAATATTGTGAAGCTCAGAAGTAGAGGTGTTTCTTGCAGATTTACAAGCACAGATGATAAAAAACTTCCTTGTAGTCCAAATGACATCTATTCCCAAACAAACTCCATTCTGAACTAGAGTGGTTGCAGATCTACAAATGATGCTTGGTCACTTGGATCATTGACCAGATCTTGGGGTGATCTCAAGTCATTGTCCATCGTAGATGATGTTGTTAGATCATCAAACCTTACTTCTGATTGCGTTGTTGATGATAACATTGTTGACATAGAAGAAGAAAAAGAAGAAGAAAAATAATCACAAAGCCTTATAACTGAGCACAAAAATATTGCTGAATTTAATTAGGCCTCACTTCCACATTCATTAATATTCTTGATTTTTTTTCTCTTCTGGTCTGGTGTGGGATGAGATTGGCTCATCATCAGCAGAAAGAATGACACTGATGATATCTTGTTGATATCCTTCACTAGGGATGGCTTTCTTAATATGTGGAACATAAATCCAAATAGTGGTCCTTCACATCTGAAGGTGGTAATGGTTGCAAGTAAAACCAGGAAGGGTCTTTTCCATCTTGATTGGAGTGAGTGCTTTCTGGTGAAAGTTTGGATTAAATCCATGTCCCCCTGACTATGCTATGTTGAGAGCTTGAGTCTGACCGCTGCTGGGATATAATAACTTTAAGATGTAGGTGCTGCAGGATAGAGAGGAGATACTTGCAATAAAGAAAAACAGTTTTGTCAACATCTTGTTGCTACAGTTTTTAGGGCAGTGGTGTGGCAGGCATTATCAAAGGTCTTCCCATGAGACATTCTTATGATGAGTACTTCCTAGTACTACTAACTGCACTATGTATACTAAATAATATAATAGGCAATGCTTCTGGCCATTTGAGACTAGTTTATTCACACAGTTTAGCAAGTCTAGTCTTGATAGCTTAATTAGCTCTTTCAATAATCCCTGAAGCTTGGAGCCTGTACAGGCAATGATACTACATGTTAATGTTTAAGACTTTACATATTTGTTGTACAACTTGACTTGTAAAATGAGTCCCTCTGCCTGACTGAATACAACAAGGAACAGCAAACCTGGAAATCAATTCCAGTAGTAACTTTTTGGCAACAGTAGTCACGTCATTTTTTAGCACAATGGTAAGCCTCTTCCCATCCAGAAAACACATCAATAATTACCAAAGCATATTTCAATTTATGTAACCAGGTGGAACAACTGCTGACATTGCAATGCTGTATAAGTGGGCACTGCACTCCTGTGCATGCTGTCCTTCAGATGAGATATTAAACCGAGGCCTCGTCTGTTCGCATTGGTCATAGTGCAAGTGGATGTAATAGATCCCATAGCACATATTGAAAAGAGCAGGGTTTTTTATTGATATATACATTACATATTATTTATATATTTATATTAGCTACATCTATTTACAAATTTCCATATATTATAATTCCCCCCTCCACTCTTTTATCTACAACGAAAACATTATTTTTTTTCCAAAATCTTTGTCAAAGTCCATTTTCCATTGTATTTAATTTCATTTAGTCTCTCATTCTATATAGTCCATGAAGCATAAAATATTACTCTGTCCATTTTCTTCACTTCTTCTTATTTACGTGCACCACAATAACCAAATTCTATTCTATCCATATTTATTTGTTCAAATCTTAACACGCTTTTCACCCTATTATCTTTACATATTAATTTCCACAAATTGTTGATTCTTTCACATTTTAAAACACATGCTAAGTAGTCTCAAACTCTCCACATTTATTACATATTCTATTTTGCTTTTTTTTTTGTGTAGCATATTTGCCTTAACTGGCAATTTTCTAATATACAATCTCCATAAAAATCATTACATTCTTTAATCTTCTTATAGTTATAACTCATCATTATGCCTTTTTTCTTATGTATTTCTAAACCTTTCCATGGATCAGTATAATAAAATGCTTCCATAATACTTAAGTACCATTCCTTTCTATTTTTATCACATATATTCCTTTTTATTTTACATAACACAATTTTGTTTTGGTACGCTTTCATTTCTTCATTCACAATGCTTTTACTTCATTTTTTAATGTCCATTCCTTTGCACAGTTCTTTGTATTTATAATATAGTATTTCTATCAAGCTTTTATTTTTCTTCATAATTCCTTTTAATACCGTATATAAAATTAAAGATGCTGCATGTATTGGGCTTATTAAACTCAAACCTCCTTGCTCTTCTTTCATATACAGAATCCCTCTTTTGACTGGATTCAGTCTAGAGCCCCATATAAAAGAGAATATAATCATCA
Organism: Protopterus annectens; assembly: GCF_019279795.1. Lineage (NCBI taxonomy): Eukaryota > Metazoa > Chordata > Ceratodontiformes > Protopteridae > Protopterus > Protopterus annectens. Next base: position 1,192,838,699 of record NC_056732.1, on the reverse strand, counting down.
TTAATTCCTTTTCATACTTAATAGTAATCTTATAGATGTTAACAACATAAGACATTTTTCCTATTACTATGGTGTTCAACAAGTGTGCTTTTTTCTTTATAAAAAGCTATATGATTTCCAAAGATTAGTCATGTTCTTTACTTCTTTGAGTACATTATCCCATTGTTGTTGTCTATATTCATTACTTCCAAATATTATCCCTAATATATATATATATATATATATATATATATATATATTTTTTTTCCATTTAACTCAACAGCTCCTATCATATCTTCAAAACCAAATCCTCTACTTTTCTTCTAATTTATACTTAAACCATTTTTTCATTTATAGTTATTTTTTCATTCACTTTTTCCATCCATACTTTATTTTTAATAATTAATACAATATCATCTGCATAATTATACATTATTGGCAAGTGTACCGCCTTCATCATTTTGTATCCTCCACTACTTGACATTTGATTAATTTCCTTCACTATTAAATTCATAACTAATGAGAACATTGCACTACTAGCTGGGCAACCCTGCTTTATTCCACATTCTATTTTTATTTCTTCCCCAGTCCAGCCATTTACATTTAGTTTCACATAGTTCCTTTCATAAACAGATTGTATTACTGTAATATTTTTTTGCTTACATTATATGCCTGTAAAATTCCCCATAATAATTTATTTTGAATATTATCATAAGCTTTACTTATATCCCCTATCATAACCTTCACTTCTACATTTTTATTTTTTGATATAATTTATCTTATTATCCATAATAACTATTGACTTCCTTTTCTACCAAATGCATTTTGATCATATATTCTATCCATTTTTTTCTATAACCTTTTTGTTATTATTCTCATAAAAATGTTATATTCTGAGTTATTCAATGTTATAGATCTCCAAATTTTTATCTCCTCTTTATTTCCTTTTTTAAATATAAATTTTATAACTCCTGTACATATCTCTTTCTCTTTAATTCCAATTTCTAACCACTCATTCATAACTTCTATAAAAACTATCTTTGCCACTCTTTCATTTCTTTATGCGTACCATATTATATTCCTGTTGCAGAATTCATGTTAATATCTTTTAGAATTTCATTCAATTCTTTCATGTTTTTTTTTTATTCTAAATACTCATTATCTTCCTTATTTAATTTTTCACCTTTATAAATTTGTTCTATGTTTTCTTTTCTCTTAACAAATAATTCAAATACATATTCTTGAATTATTTCGTGTATTCCTTTTTGCTGTCTTATCTGCTTACCTTCTTTATTTTTTAATTCTCTTATTATTTTTCCTTCTTTTATTTTTTTACTGAAATTATTGTACTACCTCTTCTTTCTTTCATTGTAAACAATATTTTTGCTTATATAACCAATTGTTAATTTTGATTCTTTTTATATATATTTCTTTTTATTTTTCATAAAAGGAATTTTTCTTCTCTAATAAATCTTTAAATGTTTCTTGACTTAATGTCTTATATATCAATTTTTTCTTTTCTTCTTTTCTTCCTTATACATTCTAAAAATACGTTTTACATTCTTCTTTAAAATTAAGCCACCAAACAGTCCATTTCTTATAAAACTCCCTCATAGTCGTATGGTTTTTCCTCCACAAGTTCTTTTTTCTCTTTTAAATCTAATTAATTTTCATTAATTCTCTTTATTCCTTTGCTATTGTTATATACTCATCATTTTCCTGTACTTTAACCCACATTGCCACATGATCTGAAAATCCAGCATATTTAGTCCATTTTTTATAACTTTAAACTAACTTTTAAACTATCAGATATTAGAAAAATAATCATTTTCTTTTTAATTTTATTCCTTTTATAGGTCCAGTGGTTATTCTCCCATACACTTAAATGTCAACTTCTCATAATTTCTTTAGCCAATTTAACATCACAATTGCTCTTATTTTTCCTTAAATTACAATTAAAATCACCCACCACTATAATGAGCATATTTACACAAATATATTCAAGAATATTTTTAAACAACATTTCTTTCTCTTTTTTGTTGCATATGCACATAAAGCTATAATTTTATACACATATTTTTTATATCTCATGTCTGTTGCCGTAGTTCGGCCTAGTTCCACTATGGTTACATCTAATATTGTAATGCTTTCTTGACATAATATACATATGCCTGAGCATGTTTCTTTCTCCATGCTCCAAACTAACACACCATTCCAAAATTTTTCAGTTTGTGTTCTTTCTTCCTCTGTTAACAATCTGATATCTTCTAAAACAATAAGATGTGCATCTACTACAACACACCATTGTAATATAACTATTCTCCTTTTAAGATTTTCATACTGTTCACATTTAAAGATAATATTTTCAGCTGTTAAGAACAGTTTGTATAATAAAATGTTTATTCCTTTCCTTTCTTATTTTCTCTAAGCATTTTGTTTTTTGAATTTTCTTTTCCTTTCTTTAACTCTTTTCCCTATCGAATTATTTTTATTTCGTAGGGTGCACCAACCCACATCTTCCTCACTTGTCTCCTCTGTTTCATTTTCCTTATTATCTTTAACTTCATGTATAACCTCTTTATCAGTTACATCTTTTTGTATATTTTCCATTCTGCTATCTCTTTATCTTGTATAACCTAATTTTTGATTTTCATTTCACATTCTAGCTATGAATTACCAGTATTGCCACATTTTTGCACTTTAAATCACATTTTTTGCATTATGCCCTCTTTTACCACATAAATAACATCTTTTTTTATCACAGTCATTGATTAAATGATCATTATTTTCTACAAAAATAGCAGGTTTTTGGTTGAACCCTGTATTTCACAAAGCCCTATCACCATGAACATTAACGATACTAGGTACGTGCATAACATTATCATTTCCCATTTTCAGTATTACTCCACATTCCCATCCCCCAGTCTATAGCCCTCTTTCATCATATATTTTTGCAATATCCATTACTTATTTACATATAGTTAACAAATGTTATTTCAGTTGTTTTGCTTCAATTTCAGTTCTAAACTGGATCGTTATTTTTTTTGTCTGTAAAAAGCATGCACAACATATTCTGACCATGGATAAATATTTTTCTTTTGTTCATATGCACCCAAAGAATTTTCCGTGGCCTGCCCAGTCTCAAATATCAAGTCACAAAAAGTCTGTTTATTAATTAAAATGAATGCTCTTACCTCTTTTGCTTTGACACCCAGAGGTACTATGACAGAGTCCCAAACCTCATACCTGTCCAAACTTTCTTCTTTTTTTACAGCTCACACATACTGTATACTTCTATTTTGTTTTGTTTATTTCTTCTTTCTTCTTTGCTCCTTCTCCCACAGTTTGTGCATTAGTTTTGTCTCTTGAACCTTCTGGCACAGTCTCTTCTTCTCCTTTTTTTCTATTTTCTCCATGATATCACTCCATGAAATTGCTGCTCCACTTTCTGGGTCACTTTGGATTATAGGTTCATAGGTTCATAGGTTCATACTAGGCTATCTGCCCGAGGGCATTTACAAGCCTAGCCCATCGTTTTGTGGCTTACGCCACCCCTTTAGTATGGGGAACTATACCCATTATTTTGCTGTGCCTCTGTCGAGCAGTGACACTGAGGTAATCCCTGGGGTATATCTGCGATCTCCCATCCATTGGTCAAGATTTCCCTTGAACAAGGCCAGCGAGGTGCTCTGCCTCACATGTACCGGGATTTTGTTCCACAGCATAGGGAGTCTTTGGGTGATGAATCTATCCCTCCAGCACGTTCTATTAATAACTGTGTCGAGGTTTAAGTCTCCCGCCCTTGTGGCTCTGATGGATCTAGATTTTTTGAGGTGAAGCATATTCATCAAATCTGGGTTTGACATGGCCTTGTATGTTAGGCAAAGGTCACCTCTGAGCAAGCGGTAAGCGACTGAATAGAGCTGGAGTTCTTTCAGTCGGGCAGCATAGGACAGATTTTTGAGACCCTTTATCCTTTTGGTGAGGAACTTTTGTGGCCTCTCCAGCTGCTGCAAGTGTCGGGTCAGATACATCCCGAATGGGGCATTGTACTCAATCATTGGTCTGATGAGTGATGAGTAAAGGGAGACTATGACCTCCCTTGATCTAGATGAGAATCCCTTCATGATAAGGTGGGCAATGTAGAAGGTCTTCCTAACCACTTTAGCTACATGGGTGTCGAATGACAGACTACTATCAACCTGGGTCCCCAGGTCCCTGATAACTTCTTCTGTGCTCAGTGGATTGCCACCTATTTGGTAGCTAGGGGTAACCTTGTTTTTCCCAAAGGGTATGACTTTGCATTTTTTGGCATTTAACTTCAGGCCGTGGCTCTGGCACCAGTTATCCGTTTCTGTGAGACCCTTCTGAAGGATATCTGTGTCAGATGTGTTTTCTACTATGGCCCAGTTTGCAGTCATCTGCAAACTTTGTCAGCCATAACCCTCCTGTGTTTGCTTGTACTTCGGAAAAGTAGATGCCAAACAAGAGTGGGCCCAGGACTGAGCCGTGTGGGACACCACTTGTGACAGGCTTTGAGTCTGACATGGCGCCAGCAACTCTGACCCTGTGGGTTCTGTCACTCAGCCAGTTTGCAACCCATCTTGTGATGTATGGGTTAACATTTAAGCTGATGAGTTTTTCAATGATACCGAGTGGGGTATTGTATCGAAGGCCTTAGCCAGATCGAGGTAGGCTGTATGGACTGCCTTTCCTCGTCAATGGCTTTGGTGACTGTTTGAAGAAGTCATCCAAGTTTAAAAGGCATGATCTGCCTTTGACAAAGCCAAACTGGGTTGGATCCAAAGTCTGCAAATTCCCTATGTCTTTGTTTATGAGGTCCATTATGATCCTCTCCATGGCTTTGCAGATAAGGCTTGTCAAGCTAATGGGCCGGTAATTTCCAGGGTCGGTGGAGGCACCGCCTTTGTGAAGTGGGACCACAGTTGCAGTGCGCCACTCCCTGGATACGTATCCAGAGGTAAGACTTTGATTAAACAGCTGTCCTAGCTGTGGGTTTAATTCCTCATTGAGTTCGTGGAGCACACAGCCGGGGACATCATCAGGTCCCATGGATGCTGTGTTTTTTGTTTTGGAGAGAGCAGTTCTCACTTGGGCGCTGGAGATGTTTGGGGGGCTGCAATCGTTTGGTATAGATATCTCTCCTTTTGGGGGGGAGGGGGGGGGAGTTTGCACTGAACCTGTCAGCCAGTATGTTGGCAATGTCTGTAGGATCAGTAATCTTCACATCATTTTGAACTAGTTCTGAGCATATCTGGGAGTTTCCTCCTAGGTTTCTAACATAGCTAAAGAAGGCCTTATGATTGTCTTTTGAGTCTTTAGCTATTTCGCTATTTCTTTACCATTTCTTCCAAATAATCATCCCACAACCATCCCAATTGGAGGGTTGTAATTATGCATTTCTCAGAAGTAACTGTCTCTCCTTCAAACAACCTCATCTTAAAGTTGTATACTGACTCCATCTCTGTTACAGCTACAGTCTTCTTTTCTTCCAATATAACTGTTTTTCTGCACCCACAGCATCAGACAAAACTTCTACCATTTCAGCTACATTTTCATCAACCTTCACTTCATTTTCAGACAAAGCCTAATCAGCTATATTTTCTTCCTTTTCCTCCTGGCTGCCTCCGTGCCTGGACAGGAAACAGGAAGTCATGATTTGTAATGCACAAATCCTTCCCCCAACTACCAAGAGTAGGGGAAGTTCTACTATGCCATGGCCACATTTCTTTAGTGGTATAAATACAACCTCAGGTCTCCTCTGAAAATGGGAGAAACCTGGTCAACAAAGGATAAAAAAAAAAAAAAAACATATAAAGTGAGTCTGTGAAAATCATTATGTTTTTTTTTTTCAATTGCTAATTTGCATGCTTCAGTAATGATTACAAATTTGGCTACTCGAGCAGACACATTTCTATTTGATTGGTCAGTTAACAGAACTTTATTCACTGTGCACACAAAAAATGCTGTTATTAATGTGCTGTCTCTCCTTTGAACACAGGCAAAGAGAAGTAATTCAGAATTTGATAATGGGGTATCTTTTAAATCAGATCTAGGAAGAAGCACATGGTTAACTACAAAAATGCACGTATGTGGCTCTCCTTCATCCACTGTAAGAAGTGGGCATCTAATAATCTGCAGAGAAGGGTTATTAAACAAAGATAACTCATATTTAGACAATTATATAGCAGATAAATATTGTGTTTTAGTTCTTAGTAATAATGTGTGTACAGAATCCAGAACTGCTACACAAGTTGTGTGCCTGAGAATTAGTGCAACCACTGCCCTAAGGCAGTGGGCCAGGGCTGCTGCTATAGAATCAAGATTTGTACTGAAATAAGCAACATGTCTAAAACCATTATTTCTGTGCTGTGTTAATAGGTTTAATACTACTTTATTCCTTTCAGAACAAAACAGAAAAAATCTTTTTGAATAATCAGGTAACCTGAGAGAAGAAGGAATAGAAAATAAAGTTTTTAATTGGACAAAAGCTTGTTTGTGATGCTCCTGCCAGGGCAGGGGTTAAGAAGTGTCTTTCTTTAATAATTCTAATAGTGGTTTTATTACTTCTGCAGAGTTAAAAATCTGTTGTTGACAGTAACCTGGTTAGTTCCAAAAAGGCCTGTAACTGTTTTAGAGTAGTAGGGCATGCTGCAGCTTGAATGGCAGTAATGCATGTCAGTAAGATTTGCAAAGTGCCGTTTTAAATTAGATGTCCTAAATATTGGACTTGTGATTTCCACAATGGTAACTTTGCTTTATTCACTTTAAATCCCAGTTCCACTAGTTTTGTCAAAAGAAAAATAGTATCTTGTCTACATCTGAGGTAGGAAACAGGAGCCAGAAACAGATTGTCTGCATATTCTATTAAGCTACATCCATGTGGAAAGTGATTTTCATCTAATTTTTTTTTTCATTTTCTCTGGTGAAAAGAGTAGGTGCTTCTACATATCCTTGAGGTAATCTTGTCCATATGTACTGCTGTCCTTTGCATGTAAAGGTAAACAAATACTGGCTGTATGGGTGTATAGGAGTAGAGAAGAAAGCAGAGGAAATATCTAGCACTGAAAAGGCAGGAGCTGTTGATGTGATAGAACTTAGTACTGTGACAGGGTTAGGCGCTACAGAAAAAGATGGCACTACTACAGCATTAACTGCTCTTAAGCCTTGTACAAACCTATATGTGTTCTTGTCTGGTTTATTAACTGGTAAATAGGTGTATTATATGGGAGTCTATATGGGTCAATTATTCCTTGCTAAAGTAACGTAGAATTGACAAGTGTGATTCCTTTCTCTGCATCCATTGATGAGGGATACTGAACTACCATGGGCAGGTGCTCATAAAGTTTTAAAGCAACTGTTAAATGTTTGGCATATTTTATAAGTCTTTCCTCATTATCATGGGTAGTCCACAGATGCAGAGAAATGGTTTCCAGTCAGTTCAAATCAACTAAATTAGTTCTGATATAAGTACTGCAAAGATATACCTTTGTTAGCAAAAATAGCTAAATACAGACCCAACGGGGAAGGTTCATTTGGGATATCTAATAATACCCCAGCTGGAGTACAAAATACATTACATCTCAATTTACACAGTAAATATATATCTAAGAGATTTAAAGGAGTAGTATTTCTTACATTAAAAGTATATTGCTCTATTAAAGGACATGTTTGAATGTGAATATCTTTTTTTTCCTCTGCGTAATTCAAAGTAACCCTGCAGACCCCCACACATCAATTGAGTTTTATGGAGAGTAGGAGATATTCTGCATTTGATAAAGTGATCATAGATGGAGTCGCTGTTGTGTCAACAAGAAAGGGAAGAGTGGAGTTGCATACTGTAACATTAACAAAGAACCTTATTGGTCCACCATCACCATAGGAAAAGCTATGTCTCTTGTTTATGGTTGCAGTAATCATTTTGCTACAGTGTTGGTGGCTGCTAAGCAGTACTCCAAGTGGGAGGGTGTCTTCTGTCTTGCTTTGATACCTTGACATTGGCTGAATGGTTGTTTGAAATGATGGACCTAATTCCTGTGAAGATGGACATTCATTGCACCAGTGATCATTTTAACCACCATTAAAGCAGGCTAATGCATTGTTTGCACAGCTGAGTTTGTGGTGAGGTAGGAGGGTAAACATTTTGATAATTGTTCTGAGGCTTGTTGTAAGAAGAATCTAAATCTGCCTCTTCTAATGTTTTTGCTGCTCTACCCCTCCCTATGAATCAGTGTTAAATATTTGAACATCTACTAATTTCTTTTGTTGTTCATTTTCTTCTCTGACTATATTGCCTGCCATACATTGTGCTTGGTTTACAGTTCCCTCAATATTTCAACTAGGCCAGTTGAGACAAGCTATCTTGACCTGTACCTCCTATATAGGAACAGATCAAGCTATCATGATCTGTTCCTGCATAGCAGGTAATAAGCCTTTTACACATGCTTCTGACAGTTGCTCCCTCTGTAGGTTCTGGATGCCCAGAAAAAAGCTTTGAACGCATCTATCGTGCACTGGTGATACGCATCAATAGATTTAATCTGTGTCTGTCTCTATGTGATTGCCTTAATTCTTGCCCAGTTAGGGGCTGAAGGGCAGACTGTAGTGATCACTTTCAGTAAATCATCTCTTGCAGTTAGAACCCCATCATCTGTGTGTTTTGGAATATTATCTCCTATAGCTGATTTTTTCCATATCTTCCTAAAAATATTGGGAAGTGTGGAAGCTTTTAAAACTGCTCATAAATATTTAATAGTTGGGTTTTGTAACTGCACATGTCCTTCTAAAAGTTTAGTTTATTTAGCTGAAGATGTTCTAATGGGAAGGAGAGAATCTACAATGGTTTGAAAATCCACTGCAGTCAATTGGCATGCTACCCTTATAGCAGGTTCAGCTTCACCATCCCAGGCTGCTGCATGACTGGGTACCTCCGGCAAAAGATGAATCAGGGTATCAAATGTTGTATTAGTGGTGGGAGTGTCAGTATCAGAAGATGAATTAGAATTGATTCATTCTCAACAGTTTGTTTAGGAGGTGGGTTCCACCTATATTCTTCTCCATCAATGATTATTGGAAATTGCTTAACTAACTTCTTAAACTTCCTTAAAATATTTGTTTTCGAAGGGGCACTTTTATTGCCAAATCATTTTAATTTGCCTGCATGTTTTGTCCTGAATGCATACTTCTGTTTTTGGTATAACTGTTTACCCTTATTTGCAATTCTCATTAACATTTGATGAGAAGGTGTCACAGTATGTTGATTTCACTGCTTTTCAAACCTAGTATTGTAAACCGATCCTTGGGGATGGGTAGAACTACTGGATGTGACTTGAGAAGTAACATTGAAAACAGTAAAAGGGGATATCTGCAAATCACCCCCCCCCCCCTCTGTGCTGCCAGAGAGCGAGGGCTGTCTGCTTTATAGACATCAAAAATTCATAACAAGGAGAGAGAAGTGAAGGAATCACAGGCCAGTTTTTGTCAGACAAATCAGGTTGAGTTACTTTTAATTTTTTTATTTGTTTTAAAGGATAAGGACACCAGATACCACAAGATTTTTCTTCTGCACATATCTGTAATGTATTTACTGTCTTGTTAGCTGCCTGCAGCTATGTTTTTCATCTATCTGAATTATATGTTAGAATTCTAACTACAGATTTATTTTCCTTATATTTAGATTCTTTTGACAGCCTGTCATTAAAATCTGACCAACAAGGGGCAGGTACTTTATTTCCTTTCTGTTTAAGTTTCTTTTTAAGATTCTATAAAATAACCTTGCCAAAAGTTCCACCTTCAGGGAACTGCAGTGCACCATCATTTTTAGTAAGCTCAGTCCACTTTATCAAATAATTACAGCAGTCTCCTTCATATTTATTAAATATATGTCTGGCTGGCATCCCAAACTTTGACTGTTTTATTACACTCACATTTACACCCTTTATGTATGTACATTGAAATATATTTTCATTATACAACTATGATTAAAAACCCACTCTCATTCTGTCATACATAGAAGAATATGTGAATAGATCCTACTCTCATATAAAATAATTGCATTGTAACTTGCTGTCATACAATTTTAACTCTCTTTCTAAAGATTCTTTAACAAATTTATCTTTAGAGATTTCAAACCCTGCGAAGATGTAAAGTTGTGTGCTAGCACACCAGACAGAAAACCTGTCAAGAATGGGCCCATAGGTGATTTCTGCTGCAGTAACTCACAAATAGCTGAAAATATACGAGACTTCATGGCATCAAACAGCTAAGGTACAGAAATAACTTCACACAACACTGTTCAGCAGAATAGAACAATCTCCTTTATATCAAAGAACACATGTACATGGGAGACTGAGCAATCAAGGTCTTGTCTTCTTAAACACAATAAACGTTATTCTTTTATATTACTGCTTCAAGGTAGAATATTTTGTATCTATTAAACTATAACCACTGACCAATTAAAACTGAACACCTTTCTATTATTTAGCTTACTAAGAATCTCCAGACCTCTAATCTGCACCTTTCCATATCTAAGCACAAGTTCCAGTCTTCCACGTTGGAACTTTCTACACTGGCAGTATTCTTGTTAGCAGGAAGTAGATCAACAGAAATAGACTTAAACTTCAGGCTCTATCTTGAAACAGATGGATAACAAAGAAGAGAAAATATTATATATCAAACTTTTTCCCATCTTTATACTTCTTATTTCACACCTCCTTAAGGAGATACTACTATAATGTTACAAATGGCTATGCCATGTACTACACCTATTCCTCCTATCATGCCAGCCTTAGAAGATGTTTTTGATTCTGCTTGCAATAATCATAAAAGTCAATCTTCAGTCCCTATAAAGGCAGATAGACTTTATAATGTTCCTCATCCAAACAAGTATTTGTTTTCTCACCTCAGGTCTGACCCAGTAGCTATTTCTGTTTTTTTCTTCAGCTGCTAACAAAGGTTTGGTCAGTGCTAATCCTTCACATTTGTTCAGGGATGGTAAAGCCTTTGACATGTTTGGAAAGAGATTTTTTTTTCTCCTTCAGCTCTAGCCTTCAGAATCCTAAACTGCCAAGCCGATATGCTGAAGTATTTTTTTACTTGTGTGTGGACAGTTTGAGGAACTTTTATGTCACATTGCCCTCAAAAGATGGGTACTTTCTGAATCTTACTATTGCTTCTCATTCTCAAGTGTCTAAACATTTTTTAAAGAGGGTGCATGATTGTGCTGATTCTATGTCCAGGGCCAGTAGTATAACTAGGGTGGCATGAGAGGGGCAACTGCCCAGGGCACAAAATGTTGGGGAGCACTAACAGCTACCCTGATCTCTCTCTTTAATGCAATGCCAGCTTTTAAATGTCAGTATTGCATTTGTGGTCAAACCTGAGTGTTGTAGCACTCTGTGTGTGGCCTAAAATCTAGAAGCAAGCAGTTTGTTGAAAATTAAAAAAATAAATAAATAAATAAAATCTGAGTACTGTATCATTCTGTGCAGGCAGGCTATATACAGCAGCAAGCAGTTGGCTACAGTTTAATGTCTTTCAGCTTTTTTCCTGGTAAGGGGTCGCCACAGCGGAACTCCGGTCCGCTAATGATTGGCAGCAGATTTTTACGAAATGCTGAGGTGCCAGCTCAACGCCCAACCTTCAACGAAGGCACTCCCATTTACGCGCGCATGTCTTTTGAACACTACCCAACCACAGGGAGGGCATGCAGACTCCACAGAGAAGGCACTCCCAAGCCACGCCAAGAATGAAATGGGAGAACCTCTTGCTGTGAGGTAACAATGCTACCACTGTACCACTGCGGCATATTTTTTAAACTGAAACATGAGTACCAGAGAGCTCTGTGCTGGCAGGGTATAAGCTACAGCAACCATTTGCTACATTTGTAGCAAGCAATTTGCTACAGTTTAAAACGAAGAATATGAGTGCTGTAGTGCTTCATGAAAACAATGTATAAACTGTAGCAAATGTTTCCTACATTTATAGCAAATAGTTTGCTACAGTTTAAAAGAATAGTTTTTTTAAAAATAAAATATCTTGAAGGAGGGTTTGGGGCAGGGCACAGAAATGGGGCATGAATGGCTAGGGCGGGGGGGGGGGTCATCTGTCCACCTGGTTGGTGTGTCAGTAAAAGGAATGTCTGGGGAGGGCATAGATCTGACCATAATAAGCCAATCACTTACAATGTAGCAATTGGCTTATTACAATGAAGTGATTTTCTTTTTTTTTTTTTTTTGCCTTTGACTTGAAGAGCTGAGGGGTTGGGGTGCTAGTTCATAGTACTATCCCAGAGTGCTGGTTGAACCAGATATGCTTCTGTCCAGGGCTGCAACTACTGCTATCATGATGAGACATTTTGCCTAGGTATGTAGTCAAAATTTTTCTGAAGAAGTAAAATCTGAGATTTTGAATTCTTCTTTGGATAAGTAGGTTTTAACTGTGGTGGTGGTACTGTGGTAGCGTTGTCACCTCACAGTAAGATGTTGTCCTGTTTGATTCTCAGCTAAAGCGTCTTCTGTGTGGAGACATGCATGAATGGGCATACCTTCGTTGAAGGTTGTGCGTCAGGGCTGGCAACTCGGTACGTTAAAATCTACTGCCAATCATTAGCGGACCGGAGTTCCGCTGTGGCGACCCCTAACCGGGAAAAGCCGAAAGATACAACAACTTTGGAAAAGTAGGTTTTGTTTGGTCATTCTGTTACTCAATTACTCAAACAGTATGATGAAAGAGGCAGATTGGTAAAGGGAGTTTCTAAGATTTTTCGGCCCCCTTTTTTCTAAATCTTCCAAAAACCTTGGTTCTTTTTTTCAGAATATTTATTTCTTATTTATTTATTTAACATTTGTTTACCGGGAAAGTCCAACTTGGAACAAAGCCAATTTTCAGTGGAGGTCTGTGGAGAAACTCTCCAGATGCATGTCTTTGTAACGTGGGAGGAAACCGGAGTACCGTGAGGAAACCCACATGAATGCAGGGAGGACATGCAGACTCCATACAATTGATCCAGTTGTGGGAAAACCTCATATAGATCTGCTCACTTCCTTTCAAAACAGGCAACTAAGCAAATTCTGCACCAGGACTTCTTGCAAGCAGGCCTGGAAAACAGATCTTATTTTTTATTATTCTAATAATCAGGAAATGTTTCTTAAAACATCTCCACCCTTTTCAATAGTCTTGGTGTATGTGTAGAGGGGAGCCAGATACTTTTGAACAAGACTAGCCAGCTGTTATACCATAGACAGAATATAACCCAAATTAGTATAGGCTACTGCAGTCATGAGGAATTTGAACATCTGTTATGATAAATGCAGCCTAACACAACTGTACTTTACATTTGATGCAAGCTCCATTGTAAATCCCTTACCCACTTCTGTAGGTGCATGATGGTATAATTCACTTGAGAATGCCATTGACTACTGGAGACAGATAAAAAAGCTTCTGAAATGTCACTATTAAAAAAAATCAAACACACACATATAGATATACATAGGTATGGCTATACATATATGCATATCAACATATATATATATATATATATATATATATATATATATATATATATATATACACACACACATATATATATATATATATATATATATATATATATATATATACACACACACACAAATATGTATACGTATGTATATATGCATTTATGTCTTGAAATATTTAATATTCAAATTGCTGAACTTCAAGTGATAGGGAAAAGTTGGAGTGCACAAAACACTGAATACTCATAATACTGAATCACTAAACACTGAATAATTCTATCCAAATAAAAATGCACTATATCATATTCCCACAGCTACAATGCCAAGGTGGGCTGCTTTGCATCTTGCCCACCTTACTCATATATGCTGACTCTAACTTTCCCATAACTGTATAAATTATATTACTAAAAAAATTTCTGTAGGAATACCAGTATATAAGACAAAAGGACAAGGGACACACACAGCTCCAAACATGGAAAGCAGTAAATTTATCCCCTCACTTAACCCTTAACTCTAATCCTAACCCACAAACACATGCACATGCATGTTAACTTCCTGAGACCAAAATCTTGAAAGTTTAAAATATTAAAAATTCAAAATACTGAATCTCATAATACTGAAAACACACTGAATGCCAGCACTAACTCTATTCCAGCACAAGTGTATACAGAAACATATTACCCTTCAACTATAAGCAGGGGGGCAAGCACCCCTGCACCCCCACAACTTAAATATATCAACTCTGAGATTGCACTTCACTACACTAAGTGCAATCTCAGAGTTGATATATTTAAGTTTAATGGGGTATTGGGGCACAGCCCCCCATATGGGGGTGCAAGGGTGCTTGCCAGCCTGCATTTACTTGGAGCAGAGTAATATGGTTTGTCTTTTATTTGTTTCTGTATGTACTTGTGCTGGAATATAGTAAGTGTTGATATCCTGTGTGTTTTCAGTATTATGAGATTCAGTATTTTGAGTTTTCAGTATTTTGAACTTTCAAAATTTTGGTCTCAGGATTTTGGGCTTTCAGGAATTAGATGTGAACCCATGCACATATATACATTTATGTGTGTGTGTCACAAGTGTGTTTTGTTAACTTTTTCTTAAGTATTGGTATCATTTAACATATTATAAATTTCAGATGTACAACTTTCTTTGTTCAGCACAACCAGTGTGCCACTCTTATCAATGTGTTTTATTATGTTTTGACTTTGTACACAAATTATTTAATGTAGATGCTTACAACTTGTTCCCAGTGTTCTAAACTTCTGAGAGTCAATGTCTAACAAATCTGATGTGGAATGTAAGGGAGAATTATAAGTGGCTCTTATATAAACATCTCAACTAATTATTGATTTATTGTCTAAATGTACTTACAAATATATACCCTGTACAATCATACATAAACTTAAAGTCATTGTTGCCCAATCATTATCCTCAGCTGGGATAAAATTCAGTCTCAGACTGAATGCAGTCAATTGTGTGCAGTCTAATGTGCAAACCAAACTATTAATAACATTATCAAAAAAACACCAGCAACCAAAATAATATAAAAAACACAAATTCACCAGCACATCACCAGAACCTCTTCTTTATTTCAAAACAGCGATCTGGTACCTCGGCAATTCGCCTTCATGGATCACAATGCATTCACATTTCTAGCAGATATATATACACATTCTCCAAATCATCACATACAGTTGTCATTAATTAGCTAATTATGTATTAAACATTAAAGTAACAATTTATAAAAGTATCAGTGTTAAATATAGTAAATAAATACACTAGTTAACACTGTAATCAATCTCAAAGTACAAAATTACAAAAATACAAGCATAAATATGGAATGTCGAATAATAAAGTATTGCTTAAATACCCAATTCTTGATTCAAACCAAAGGGCTTTAAGGTCTTAAACATTAGGATCATTCTAGTTTCTAACTCAAGCAGTTTGGTCACATAATCCCCCCCTCTAGATAAAAAGGGCTTACAAAGCACACAAAATTTTAAACTGCTAGAGGAATCTCCATGTTTATCATGGAAATGTTGGGCAACAGGACTGACTTCATTATGGTTCCTAATATCTTTTAGATGCTCTAGAACCCAAGTCCTAACCATACGCTTGGTTTGTCCTATATAACAAACATCAGTGCAAGAACAGCCCAGGATGTATACCACCCCTGTCGATCTGCAGTTAAAGTAAAACCTAGAAACAAATATTTTGCCATTAATAAGATTTAAATTCATAGCCCTGTTACAAATACTACAATGACCACATGAAAAAGTGCCAAAAGGCAAAAAAATATTGTTCCCTTTAACAAAATTATGATTTAATAATTCTTTTAAATTCTTCCCCCTCTTAAAAGAAAAGATAATATGTTCAGGAAACAAATGACCTATGGTTTCATCCTCCCTAACAATATGCCAATATTTTCTCACTATCCCAATTAACTCACTAGAAAACGAAGAAAATCTTGTGACATAAAAGAGCTTTTTATCATCATCAATGTCCTTTATGTCATGCATTCTACCCTCAGATTTATTATTCATAACTGGCATATATGAATATGAATTTAAACCATCATTAAGGTCCCCAAGTACTTTACGTTTGCATCCCAGTAGATGAGTCTCATCTTAACCTCTTTCTCTCAACCTTAACAAAACTTTATCCAACTCATTAACTCTTTCATTTCTGCCACTAGTATGATCATAAATTCTTTTAAATTCACCAAATGATAAAGAATTGAATAAATGTCCAGGGTGCATACTAGTGGCATGTAGGAAAATATTAACTGAAGTTGGTTTTCTATATGGCCTAAAACCAACAAATTCACCATCATTATATAAAGTTATATCCAAAAAGTTAATACATTCCCTACTTAACTCATAAGAAAAGGTTAAACCATGCTCATTATTATTAAGAATTTCAAAAAAATCAAAAAAATCATTAACATCACCTTTACAGATAAGAATGAGGTCATCTATGAAACGCTTGTATAGTACAACATTATTCTTAAAAAATAGAGTGGGATAAACAAATTCCCTTTAAAAAAATCCCATATATATAATGGCATATGAGGGTGCAAATGCAGCCACCATAGGCGTACCTTTTAACTGCAGAAAAAACTCATTATTAAAAGAAAAATAATTATGAGTCAAACAGAATTCAAGCAAATTAATCAAAAAGGTGGTCCTAGGCCCATCACCCAGCATCTTCATAACAGATTCCAAACCCCATGTAAGATTAATATTCGTATACAGGGATTTTACATCAATAGTAACCCAAAAGTAATCATTTTGCCATCCGATGTTAGACACTTCATTAATCAAATCCTGGGTATTAGAAATGTGCACTACAACCTTCTTTAAATGTGCTTTTAAGTGAAAATCCAAAAAGATGTTAATATTGTTTAAAGAGGAACCCACCCCTGACACAATAGGCCTACCCGGGGGTTATCTAGGCACTTATGCACTTTAGGCAGATCATACAAAATAGGAATTGTAGGTCTTTTAATATACAATTTACATACATCCTTGTGATCAAAGAAACCAAGATTCCCCCCTCTTTCTAGTAAAGCCAAGAGTTCATCATTATATTTCACTACTGGGTCCCCTGCTAAACTTTTATACTCATCTGCATTATTCAGCAAATCAGCTACCATTTCACAATAGTTTTGTTTATTTAATATAACCCAATTGCCAACTTTATCAGCACATTTAAATATGAACTCAAGTCTTCTGTTTTTCAAGGCTGTTCAAAGCAAGCCACTCATTTTTACTCAAATTATAACACTTCCGTTTCCTAAGAAATTCAGCAAGTGTCAGAAATTTCTTTAAACAAAATCTTTAAAAATAAAGAGATGGCATGCACATTAATATTAGGTACAAATTTTTTATCAGTTGCCAGATGGGGTAATGTTAGCTTCCCATATCCAGTAGGATAGCAAACAAGAAAATTCAGCATCATCATAATCATATACTGACATATTTAATAAATCCTCATCAAGATCATTATTTAGATTAGAGTTGTTTAAATAGACATTCTCAAAAAGATTAGTGGCATTTTTATGAAAGTAAACTTTCAAATACAATTTTCTACTAAATGCTTTTAACTCTAAATATAGATCGGCAAAAGAAGGGAAATACGTGGATACAAATTTGCTACCCTTTAGCAACACAGCTTTCATATCATTAGTAAGGTTCAAACCAGATAAATTTGCAAGATATAAAGTCCATACATTGTACTCACTTATCTGTTCATTATTTAAAATGATTTCTTCCCTTTCTGCCATTTCTCCCCCGACTAGATTTATTAGCCTGAAAGGAATGATTAGTTATAGGAGAGACTGAAGTACCATTAGCAGCCTCAGTCTCCAAAGTTGAAGAAGCTGAAGAATCAGCAAATGTTACATTTTTTGAAACATTTTGTTCAGCTGAAGATGCTGACATACTTCGCCGCTTCTGGTAGCCGTTTCTGACCTTTGAACTACTTCGTGTCGGCTCACGCTGCCATGAGTAAAGAATCCCAATCTCATAGTCTTTCAAATCCCGAACCAGTTTATTTCTTTTGCGCTGAATAATTTCAGTCTCTAACTTAGAGATTTTTTTCATTTATCTTAGAAATCTGCACCCTATAACAGGCAAGATTTCAGCTTTCAATTTTTCATGTGCTCTCATGTTCCGCTTAATCAAAATGTGGAGCCAGTTCAAAGTACAGTCTAAAGAGGTTTGCTTCCATTCTTCAAAGAGGTCATTCTCCTCTTCCGAAAATTGAGTAGCAGGGAGCCTATCAATACGTAGCCCCCTTGGAGTCTGATTCAAGCTTATATATTTTTCCAGAAGTCGAGTATCCAGAAAAGGGCAACTTCTTTGGCCATCAATCTCTCCAACTGCTGAAAATGCACATCAGAATCACGATTTCCACCAACATTCCAGGGATCCAACATAGTGAACTTTTTCTCTCGTTCACTCACAATATCAGCAAAATGAATACCTCCCAGCAAATCAAGCTGCCCAGGAGTCCCAGCTGTCTGTGACATATTGGTGCTGGTATTAGTGCTAGTAAAAATATTCCAATTCCAAAAAAACACCAGCAACCAAAATAATATAAAAAACACAAATTCACCAGCACCTCTTCTTTATTTCAAAACAGCGATCTGGTACCTCAGCAATTCGCCTTCATGGATCACAATGCATTCACATTTCTAGCAGATATATATACACACTGTCCAAATCATCACATACAGCTGTTATTAATTAGCTAATTATGTATTAAACATTAAGGTAACAACATTTATAAAAGTATCAGTGTTAAATATAGTAAATAAATACTCTAGTTAACACTGTAATCAATCTCAAAGTACAAAATTACAAAAATACAAGCATAAATATGGAATGTCGAATAATAAAGTATTGTTTAAATACCCAATTCGCTGTTTTGAAATAAAGAAGAGGTGCTGGTGAATTTGTGTTTTTTATATTAATAACATTATATCTGGTGCTGTCCATTGCATTCATCCCTCAACTGATGGATTTGGATCTGAGACTCAGATCTGACTTGGACATTTTTACCAGCTCATCAGATCCAAGAACTCTCAAGCTCCTCCCTTTACCCATAATGCCCCATCAGCCTAACATATCTCAGATCTTGTTTGCCGCCATTAGCTTCAGACTCAGATCCCACAAGCCTGTTTGTCATCAGTTAACTTTTCATTTTAATTTCTGTATTACTTTATACTCCTACTTCCCACCCATACTCTTTTGAGCTAAGTTCAGCTGATTTTTTCTCCCTTTGTAGCTTGTGTTTTCATTACTGTCTTGAAGTACCACAATTGGTACTCCTCCTGCTTTGTTACTCATTTGAGTATTTCATTCTACCAATGTTGGTGGTTCTCTTCTTTCTTTCTTGGTTTTCTGTTAAAAAAAAAGAGAGAGAGAGAGAGAGTCAGAAATCCTTTTCTATCTCTGCAGTTTGTTTTCTCTTTTAGTTACTGTATTGTTACTGCTTGTGGTGTATTGTGGCTGACAAGTGCATTACCTGTGGGCATAACCTTTTCAGTTCAGATGCCCACAGGGAGTGCTTGTAATGCCTAGGTCCCACTCATTTAGAAGTGGATTTTTCAATCTGCTCTGGTTTTAATTCCAGAGCTTTAACTGATAGTTGGAGCAAGTTAGTTTAAGAGGCCTTCTTTAGTCTTCCTGTATTTCCTCTGTTGCTGGGGCTCAAACCCCTACCAAAAAGTCTGACAATGGTAGGTCATAGTCAATTTCTAAAGAATAGGAGCCCCATAAAAGGTCTCCTGAACATTCTTCTATGTTGGTCCCATCATTGGAGCCCCCTTCAAAAGTATATAAGAAGTTGGATCCATCTGTCTCGGATCTGAATGTTTTGAAAACTAGGTCTCCTCGGATCCATACCCCTCTGCTCCTAATGGAGCCAATATCATCATGGCTACCTTCTCCTTTCCTGGAGCGATCTTCATGAAGACACTCCAGAACTCTGTCCACCATGTAATTTCTTAGATCTTCTAGAAGACTTTCAGATGCTGATGTGGCTAGGATGATGAGGAAGTTTCTCAGAGCACAGATTCTGATGGGGGTTCTCCTGGCTCCTATTCTCACTGGATCTGTGAGCTGTCCTTTGTCCACTTCTCTATTGGTATCTCCTTTGCTGATCTGACCCACTGTTTTGGAGCCCTTAGATCTGAGATCTCTGGGGGTGTCTTCATCGGATCCAGAGATTATCTGTTCTTTGACTCCACTGGTTTCCTTGAGCTAACCAGCTGTGAGCCTTTCAGAGCCAGAAGACTCTCAGAGCTGAAGCGTCGGCACTGGGTCCAAGGAGGTCAGAGTCCAGTCCAAAGCATTCAGTGCTATCTCTTCCACTGGGGGCTTCATAGTGCCAGTGTGGTTGCAGGAGATGGTGGTACGAGAAATCCCAGCTTCTATGCCATCAACTTCTGTATCCCTTACACATTCTGCCTTTGAGATTGTGGAGAGGGCTTTCTCCTTGTGTAGAGAAGAGACATCCCAGCCCCCCTCAGACTGGACAACCCTGCCTCATCTGGGTCTTTGCTCTGAGCCTTGTTCATCCTTTCCACTGGGACAGCCAGCCAGAACTAGTCTCCAACCATTCCATCAGAACATCGTCATCTCTTCTGATACGTCACCAGAGCACCCTAATGAGGAAGTGCCTCAGAAGAAAAAGTGTAAGAGGAGGCACTTAGATTCCCCCAGGAATCTCTCATGGAGGACTGCAATATTGATGAGGAGGAGGGGTCCCCCAGATCACCACCCGAAGACATCTCCTTTGGAGACATCCTGGAACTCCTGAAGCAAAATGGTGGTTGGTCCTCTGACACCCCCTCCAACTGGAAACAATGTTCATAGAGGCTTTTGGGTCTGGTCCATCTATGTCTTGGTTGACCCCCCCCCCCAGCCATTGAGCTCATAGACTTTGTCTGTCACCAGGTATGGAAGGTGCTGGACATTGTAGAGCCAATGCCGAAAAGTCCAGACAAGATTTTAGCTCTGCCTAAGGACCAAGCACACTGGAGCAAGGGAATGCTGGTTTATGCCATGGTTGTGTCAGCAGCCACTAAGAAGGAACTGGCAGAACAGGAGTTGCTCTGTCCATCCCCATAACAGAGATTCCAGGGTTTTGGATGATTTAGGAAGCATGTGTACACTTCAGCAACCTTTACCCTCAGTTCGTTAAATTATCTGGCCCATTTTATGAGGTTGCAGAGAGATCTGACTAAAGAGCTTGCCAAATCTCATTCTGGGTCCATGTCAGTAGAATATGAAAATAGAATCTCCTTGCAACTGGCCACCCTCCAGTTTATTTCAAAAACATCCATGAGGTTGATCTCCCATGCAGCAGAAGGTACCTCACAGGCAGCAGTTTCAGGCATAGCTATGAGGAGATATGCCTAGATGAGATTATGTGATTTTGTGGAGCCCATTAAGTCTTCATTTATCAATGCACCTCTTGATGGATCTTTCCTGTTCAGCTCCAAGGTTAAAGACATGCTCTCGAGATGTGAACAAGAGGAAAAGACACTGTCTGACATAGGTGTATGTTTTTCAACCCTTCAAAGACCTTTCTCAATGAATCAGCAAGGAGGAAGAAAAATGTAGTTTAGAAAATCCAAGGGTCTTTTTCAAGATTCATCTGGAGATAGCTCCCTTAGGGGCAGAGGGGGGATCTTGACTGGAAGATGCTGTCCTCTGTGCGGAGGTGGCATGCAGAACCAGGGCTTCAGAGATTCCTTTTTGGATAAGCCTTATCAGTGCTCCAGAAAGGAGGCCTGATTTTTCCTCTCTGGAGGCAGTCAGGGGAATTTGTCCCTGCACTGGAGAGCCTGACTATCTATTACAAAAGATTCCTGGATGCAGAAAATCATATCCAGAGGTTATACTATACCATTTTGTCTAACCCCTCCCAGCAACGTGGAGAAAATCCCTGATGTTCCACTCAGTCAGAGGGAAGCAGTCCCTTTAGAAATAAAAAAAGCTGCTGGAAAAGTGTCATCAAAGAGGTCCACACAGACTAGAGAGGATCCAGAACTCACTCAAGATTTTTCTTAGTACAAAAAAGGCAGGGGACTTGAGACCAGTTCTGGATCTCAGCAAACTGAACCAGTTTTGTACAATATTCAAAGTTTCAGATGGTCACAGTTCAGTCCATTTTGCCTGTGCTGCAAAAGGACAATTGGATGTACTTGATAGACCTTCAAGATGCATACTATCACATCAAAATAAACAGGCAGCCCAGATGATACCTGCACTTATGGGTGGGTGGCAGTCATTACCAGTTCAGACCACTGCTCTTTGGTCTCACCACAGCCCCCAGGGTGTTCATGAAATGCATGGCAGTGGAAGCAACTCACTTGAGACTGCTGTGATTCCAAATGTTTCCATATCTAGATGACTGGGTCTTAACTGCCCTAAACAGGCATTGATGTCTACAGGCAAAGGTCCAGTTTTGTGTTCATCTGGGAATCTTTGGAAATTACAACAAATCTCAGCTCACACCTATGCAGAGTCTGTAGTTCATAGGTGCTCATCTGAATACAATCAGTCAGATAGCCTCTCCTCCCTCTACGCAATAAAGATACCAAGGTCCCAAGTCAAGAAAGTGAATCAAAGTTCTTCTTTTCCATAGGTTCATAGGTTCATAAGTTCATAGGTGTGCACTAGTCTAATGGCCCTGGAGACTTTACAAGCCTAGCCCATAGGACTACCCTGGCATCGTGCCACCCGACCTTAGTTCCCAGTGCCTCTGGCTAGTAGAGCCACTGGAGTGATCTCCAGGGTGAATTTTCTATTTCCCATCCACTCATCAAGATTCATCAGATTTATCTTGAAGAGGGCCAGTGAGGTGCTCTGTTTGACATGTATGGGAAGTCTATTCCATAGCATGGGCAGCCTCTGGGTTATGAACCTGTCCCTCCAGCGCATTCTGTTGATTGTGGTAATGAGGTTGAGGTCTCTGGAGTGGGCGGTGAGGAGGGATTGGGATTTCTTTAAATGTAGCATTTCTAACAGAGCTGGGCCAGGCATGGCTTTATAAGTCATGCAGAGATCGCCTCTAAGTAGGCGATATGAGACAGAGAATAGCTGGAGTTTTCTGAGTCTGTCCATATAGGACAAGTGTTTAAGGCCTAAGATTCTCTTTGTGAGGTACTTTTGCAGCCTCCCCGTTGTTGCAGGTGTCTAGTGAGGTACATGCCAAATGGGGCATTGTACTCGATTATTGGCCTAATGAGGGAAGAGTAGAGGGAGACAATGACCTCTTTCTTCCTGGATGCAAAACCCTTAGTAATGAGATGTGCCACATAGAAGGACTTTCTGACCACAGTAGCAATGTGATGGTCAAAAGAGAGGTTGCTGTCAACCTGTGTTCCCAGATATTTTATACCGTCTTCTGTATTCAGTGGACTACCATCGATGTGTTAATTCAGGGAAACTGGGTTTTTCCTAAAGGGATGACAACACATTTTTTGGCATTGAGCTTAAGGCCATGGTTCTGACACTAATTGTTGGCCTTAGTGAAGCCTTTCTTTAAGATGTCAACATCACTTGGAGAGTTAATAATAGCTCCCAGCTTGCAATCATCTGTGAACTTTGTCAGCCAGAGTCCCTTTGTGTTGGCCTGGACTTCAGAGAAGTAGATACGAAACAGGAGAGGACCCAGGACCAAACCCTGTGGGACTCCTCTCATGACTCGTCGGCAATCTGACTTGGAGTCAGCTACTTTCACACTGTGGGTTCTATCTGTGAGCCAGTTTGCAACCCATCTAGTGATATAGGGGTTGATGCCTAGCTTAATGAGTTTTTCCTGTGATTCCTGAATGGTGAATGGTATCAAAGGCCTTGTCCAGATCAAGGTAGGCTGTATAAACCACCTTGCCTTCATCCAAAGCTCTGCTGACTGACTCAAAGAAGTCAACCAAATTGAGCAAGCATGATCTACCCTTCACAAAACCAAACTGTGTGGGATCCAGAGTTTGGAGATTCCCTATATCCTTGTTTAGTAGGTCCGTGATGATGCATTCTTAACTTTGCATATCAGACTCATTAGGCTGATAGGGCAATAGTTCACAGGGTCTGCAAGTCGCTCCTCCTTTGTGGAGAGGGATGACTGTAGCAGTGTGCCATTCGGTAGGGACAAAGCCTGAGGTGAGGCTGTGATTGAACAGGGCACAGAGGTGAGGTGCCTGTTCACTCTGTATTTTATGTAGAACACAGCCAGAGATATTGCCAGGTCCCATAGAAGCTGTATTCTAGGCCTTAGGTAGTGCTGTTTTAACCTGTGCAGCAGTAATACTGGGTGTCTGGCAATCTACTGGTATTGTTATTGGTCCTTTTGAAGGAGAGAGAGAGAGGTAAAGTTGGCACTGAATCTGTCAGCCAGTATATTGGCAATATCTGTTGGCTCTGTATAGGAGGTACCATTGTGCAATAACTCAGAGAAAATCTGGTTATTACTGCAGAGATTCTTTACATAACTATAGAAGACCTTGTGGTTGTCTTTACTATCTGCTGCAATTCTTGTTTTCATCGCTAGCTTTAGAGGATTTAATGAGGGACTTCAACTTTTTGTTGAGACTGATAAGGGAGTTTTTCCAGTCTTTGGACTTCACCTTATTCCACATCAGTTTCCTCCTTCTGTTGTAGAGTTTGTTTATGGCAGGGGACCACCAGATTGGCTTCCTTTTTGTGGAGGAGAGCATCTTGTTTCTATTGGGTATGGAGAGAGTCATGCATTTGTGTACGTGTTTGTACAGTGCATTCGTGTATGATTTGGCAGTCATGCAACTATTCTCCATTTGCATGGGTGCCGTGAAGTTAGCCACCTCTTTTTCTGGGAGCCCAATGTTAACTTTGTAAAAATTTTTCATGGTGATTACCTTTGCAGGGGGTTGGGTGGGATGTGGATTTCCAGGGTGATTATTAATCTTACAAGCCCTGAGATCCATGGCAACAGCTATATACTGTCATTCCTCAGGCCAGGTTTCACATGCAAAATTTTCAATGGACACTTTCAGTCCAGTGGTCCATTCTTCAACACCTGTTAACCACTCCAGTCAGTATTACTCAAGCATGCAAAAAATATCTTCTTTGGTGGATTAATTCAAACCAGCTATGCTAGGGATGTCCATTTGCTCTTTTCATGCCCATGGCCACAGTCACCATGGATGACTCCCATTTGGGGTGGGGGGACAATATTTGGGAAGGAGTGTCCAAGGTTTGTCATTCCCTGAAGAGGCCAAGATGCTTATCAGTGTCTTGGAGATGAGAGTAGTCCTCCTAACATTACAGGCTTTTCAAGACATTCTCCCATCCAGAACTGTAGCAATTCAGATGGACAATATGTCAGTGGTATGGTACATCAGCCAACAGGGAGAAACTAGACCTTACCCAATATGTTTCAGAAGCAATGATAGTGAGACAATGGGCAATCTCTTCCAGTTGCTTTCTCATAGTAATGCACATTCTGAGGAAATCCATCGTGATTGCGGACAAACTAAACAGTTTCATTCTGATGCTTCACTAGTGGTCTCTCAATGTCAAAGTGGTGGAGAGGATTTTCTGTCAATGGGGCCAGTGGTGCTGCAAATTTGCATCTCCCCTCAACAACAAATTCAGCAGGTTCTTTGCCCTGATCCCCCCAATGGAAGATTGACCGAGAGATGCTCTAGACCACGACTGGCCTTCCAGTCTTCTTTATCCTTACCCATTGTTACTTCTCATACCTAAATTTCTGCAGAAAGAATTCCAGTTGAAGATCACAGTTATTCTCATTGCAGCCTTCTGGCCTCATCAGAACTGGTGCCCCTTCCTCTAGCCTCATCTTCTGTATCTGCCCTGGATACTGGATCCCACTTCAGACCTCCTGCATCACCTGACAGGTAGGATTCATTTGGACTTAACAGGCCTCAAACTGGTGGAATGATTTCTCCAGTTGCATTGATTGTGTGACAGTCCAGGCTCTCCTTCTCGGAACATATCTTGTTATCTTCTCAAAAAGCGTCAGCTAAGAAAGTTTGCAAAAGTAGATGGAAAATATATGTTTTCTGGGCCCTTAGCAAAGACCTTGATCCTTTTTCAGTGCCTATGCTATCTATCTTAGTGTTTTTAGCTTCAATTTTCAGTGAAGGTACAAAATGTTCTACTACTAAAGTGTAATTTGCTGCCATTTCAACTTTCCACCTGGGGAAAAGTAACTCTAGGTGCACTACTAGCTTCTTCTAAAGCCTTTCTTAAGGGAACTGTTTTACATAGACCCCTGTTAAAGGATCCTATTCCTCCTTGGGATTTAACTATCATGCTTCTGGCCTTGGCACAAGCTTCCTTCAAGCCTTCAGCCAAAGCAGAACTACATTTTTTGTCTTAGAAAATCATTGTTCTGGTCGTTATCACATTAGCTTGATTAGTATCCAAACTTCGGACTCTATCTTCTAAGCCTCCTTACCTGTTTTATCACAAAGACAGGGTGGGCTTGTGAACAAATCTATTCTTATTACCTAAGGTAGCTTCTGAGTTCAACATAAACAAAGTCATTAATCTACCAGTTTTCTTTCCTATCTTTTTGAATAAGGGAAAATACATGATCCAGCTTTTGGATGTGCATAGACAACTTTGTTTTTATCTTCACAGAACCAAAGACTTCAAAAAGCTGACTGGTTATTTGTTTCCTTTTCTCCTATCAGGTCAGGAAAACCACTATCCAAAGTTACATTGGCCAAATGGTTAACAGACTGTATTTCCTTTGTTTATGGTAGAAAAGGTTCATCTATGCCCAAACCTCCTAAAGCTCATTCCTCAAGATCTATGGCAGTTTCTTCATCTTTTTGGTGAAGGTCTTCCTTAGGTGACATTTGTGCAGCTGCGTCTTTGATTTCCAGGAACATAGCAGCCTTTGGCTCTGCAGTATTCTAGAATATCCAGTTTGCTGTGAAGGAAAGGTTAGTTTGGTTTTTATTTGTTGTATTTTGTATTACTTTATTGCCTTTTTCTATTTTCTATACTGTGATTTGTTTTCTTTACACTGCGTTTTACATGTATTCTGCTTTTAACTGCATATTAAAACATGAAAAGAGACCACAACTCTATCTCTTGTGAGTCAGACAGTAATATTTCCCACTCACCGACCCAGTTACTGTTGTGTTCTTAAACACCACTGTCTTTCGAGTTCCCTTCCCCTTCTGTTCATTTGACCATATATATCATTTCTTCTCTGCTTTTACTGGCTGGTATGAATAAGCACCAAATTGCCATTTTGTGAAATCACTCCCCTTCAACTATTTAAATTTATTGGCCATCCTACTGTATTCCATAGTACCAGAATACAAAAGTGACCACCCCCTTTTAATCTGCCTTGCTGTTTTTAAAAATAGTGACTCTCCAATAAAACTTTACTTTTTAGATAGGTAAAACTTAAGTTCCCTACTTTCACATCTAACTCCTCTAATGCACACTGCAGTGTTTAGGATAAACCATTTTTTTTCATCTTACCTTTAAGCATCTATTGCAAGACCACCAGTTATTGGAGAGCCCACATTCTGTCTGTCAGTAGTCATCTTTGGATTAGTGCTTCTGTTTTCTCCTGGTGAGAGAAGGACTGCAGTTACATTATTTCCTGGAGACTGCTGATCACCAGAAAGCTTAATAACTGCTTTATAGGTGACAGCTTGGAATTTGTGCTTATATTCTGATCTGGGTGAGAGTAGGAGCAGAGTGCATTGATTCCTGTCTCTTTCTGGTTGGAGAGTGAGTGTCTGTGCTTAACATGCCTGATTGATCTGTCTGCTATTCAAGGCATCTACCAGAAAAAAGTTTACAAGCCTGCAGACCCTTGCATCATCTGGGACAAGACTGTGGATCACCAAACAGGCCGTGGCCTGCTTCTTTTCTTGGGATTGGTGCAACCATTTTGCTTCTAGTGAGAGAAGAAGAAAAGGAGTATTGTATCCCAACAGAGTGAAGCTGTGCGGAGACCAGCATTAGTAGTAGCCAGGCAGTAGCCATTCATTCGACTCCCCTCTTTTCATCATTCTTGACAAGCTAATTCTTTATTTCCAGTAAGTACTGCTTGATTTATTCCTAACTTTAGAATATCTGCCTAAATACTTCATACTTAAATTTTCAGGGTCTACCTATTAGTTTCCCCCTCAAGTGTTTGGCAGTGCCCTACATGTACTCAGACACCTTGAGTGACATTTTTCCTGTAAAAGGAATATATAAGGAAACAGCTCTAGTACATAGTAATTATGGCCATTCCTCCTGGCATGTCTAAAGGTCAGATCCCTTTGCTTTCTCCTATTAACCTGGTGAACTTGGGCATTCTGAGGCAGTGTAGCAACTGCCTCATGTACACAGACAACCCTCTCCTCTTACCTCCCAAAATTCAGACTTGTGAGAGATGCACTTATATATCCAAATTGGAAGCCATGCACTCTCAAGCCAAGACTGGAATAGCTGGTCAAGAGGAGAAGGTCAACACCTGCACCACACCACATGCAAAACATAGCCCTCCAGAACACCCACCATCACAGCTCTCACATAAAAACACAAACCACACATCCATCTTCATGGAGGCTCTCAATAGAAATCTCCCCAAACAGCAGAGACCTCCAAGGCTGAATAGCACTCTACTACCACAAAACAGCACAAACCACAAGACACATAGCTCACCTACACAGTTGCCCCTCAACCTAAGCCCCAAAGGCAAAACAGCTTGCCCATACACTAATCATAGGTGACTTGATGGTGAGGCACACTGATGTCCCACTCACTTGGTTGAATAAGGAGAAGGTAACAGTCAGTTGTCTATCAGGTGCCAGAATCCAACACATAACACATACACTCTGCTCACTGCACAACAAGTACAAGTATGACTCTGTCATTGTCCATGTTGGTGTGAATGCCCTGAAATGTACCTCCTTGGACTACATGAAAAGAGACATGGAGGAGCTCTCGGATTATGTGGCCCAGGCAGGTATGACACTATCTCTGAGCAGCATCCTAACATTGCCCAGAATGATACTGCAGTACAAGCAGAAAATGCTTGACTTAAACAATTGGCTAAGTTTTTGGTGTCATTCTAAGGTGATCCAGTATCTGTCTGCTTGGGATGACACGACTGACAGACCTCAATGCTTTGCAAGAGATGGGCTGCATCTGTCATCCCTGGGTTTTTGGATCTGGCTAAGGCTCTTGCCATCCCTATAGTGCCTTTTTTAGGTGATGTTCCAAAGACCAAATTACCACTGTAACAGTTATAAATAAATGCAATCTGAGGGTCATGCTGCTCAACGCTAGAAGTCTAAATCTCAAGATGCACATGCTCGAAGCACTTCTCCAAATGGAGAACATACACATTTGTGCTGTAATGGAGACCTGGTTTAAAGCAGCAGAAAGCACCCCTGTGATACCAAGCTATAACTCATTCCACACCTTTCGGCCCCAGAACATGGACCAAAGCTCCAAAGGTGGTGGTGTCTCCATATTCATAAAGGATATGCACACCTCTAGACTAGTAGCCCAGCATAACGCATCTGAGATACTTCAGGTACAACTAACATTGGGTTAGACGACGATTCAGGTCATAGCCTGCTATAGGTGCCCAACCATGTCCCAAGACTCTCACTCCATGTCCCTAGGGTCCAACCCAACACTCTCATACTAGGTGACTTCAACTACTCCTCCATCAACTGGGAAAACTACTCATGCACCAATACACTGGCCCAACGCTTCCTGGAATTCATCAGTTCCAATGCCCTGCACTAGAGGAAGCAACATCCTTGACCTGGTTATTACTAACATGGGCAACTATTGCTCTACACCAGTAGTCAGTTCCTCCCTGGTTAGATCCGACCACAAACTAATCACCATGGAAATACACATCTCACCCTCCCCCCCTCCGCACAGGTAACCACCATGAAAAACTTCTCCAAAGCTGGCTTTGGGCTCCTAAAAACAGAGGTGGCTAACTTCACAGCACCCATGTCATTGGAAAATAGATGCATGACTGACGAATCATACACCAATGTACTGTACAAACACGTACATAAATGCATGGAACTAACCATACCCAACAGAACAAAGACGCTCTCCTCCAAAAAAAAGGAAGCCAATCTTGTGGTCCCCTGCCATTAATAAATTCTGCAACAGAAGGATGAAACTGTTGCAGAAAAAGGTGAAGTCCCAAGACTGGAAAAACTCCCTTATTAGCCTCAACAAAAAGTTGAGATCCCTCATCAAAACACACTAAAAACAGCCACAAAGCCTTCTACAGTTATATCAAAAATCTCCATGGCAATACTCAGGTTTGCTCTGAGTTGCTGCACAATGGTACCTCCTATACTGAGCCAACAGATATTGCCAACATACTGGCTGACAGATTCAGTGACAACTTTACCCCTCTCTCCCCCTTAAGGACAAATAACAATACCGGAGGAATGCCAGGCATCCAGCATTACTAAAGCACAGGTTAAAGCTGCATTGTCCAAGGCCAAGAATACAGCTTCCATGGGACCCGACAATATCCCTGGATGTGTTCTACATGAACTACAAAGTAAACTGGCAGCACACCTGTGTGCCCTGTTTAGTCACAGCCTCACCTTGGTCTTTGTCCCTACAACAAACAAAAAAAAAAAAAAATACTATCTTGTTTGCTCGCTTCCCACCTTTCCTAGCTAGTATAGTTAAGTTCCCAGGCTTTGCTGGTTTCAGGACTTTATTTTCTGTGTTCAGAGCTATCCAGACCTTGCTGTGGTAGGGGGAAGTCGTACTGCTTACCCATGGGAGTGGTGAGCATTGTACTGCATATCTAACACTAGATGAGTGAATTCCAGCTCTGAAATTGTAATTTTATTAGCCATTTTGGGCTGATTTCTATCCCTTTCAACCGTCTGGCTTAAAAATGCACGTGCTTGCACATTTTTTGCATCGTGCAGCACCACAGGGCTACGGTTAACCTATTCCAGGTGCCAGAAAGTCTGCTCTTCAAATTTTCCCTTAGAACTTGCTGGTTTCTCAGTAGTAGCACTAAAATCTGAACCCCTGTGACTAGCACTTGCTCTAGAACCTGCTGGAAAGCACTAGGAAGCCTTAAAACAGATGCAAGCTCTCAACTCTCCTTGTTAATAAGGAGAAATTAATTGTAGGCACTAAACAGCCTATAATTGCACAGTACCTTGCAAAGGTAAGGGAAAACAGCTCTTGTACTTTACAAAAAAAGCACCTAAACAGGCATGTCCAAGGGTCAGCTTCTGGTGATTTCTCCTGTCCACCTGGTGAATCTGGGCATACTGGGACAATGCAGCAACTACCTCATGTACACAGACAGCCCTCTCCTTCTACCACCCAACACGTCAATCTGCGAGAGATGCACTTACATAGCCAAACTGGAAGCAAAGCTCTTTCCAGCCAAGATCGTGCTAGACAGACAAGAGGAGAAGGTTAACACCTGCACTACACCTCAAGCAAGATGTAGTCATTCAAAACCCACACCATCAACACCCACACATAGCAACACTAAACCCACATATGCAGAGGCCTTTAACATTAACCTGTTCAAGCAACAAGGACCTCCGAAGCTGAAATGCAAACAAACACCAGTCACAACCAAAGTGACACATAGTTCACAACACCAGTGTGCCACCCAACAACAGCCCCTAAGGCAAGACAACATACCCAATACTTTCGTCATAGGTGACTCTATAGTCAGGCACACTGATGTCCCACTCACCAGGCTGAACAAGGAGAAAATTACAGTCACCTGCCTGTCGGGTGCCTGGATCCGCCACATAACGCATGCACTCAAGTCACTCCACAATAAGTAAAAATACAACTCTGTCATTGTCCATGTTGGAGTGAATGACTTGAGATGTACCTCCCTGGACTACATGAAAAGAGACATGGAAGAGCTCTCGGATCATGTGGCCCAAGCAGGTATGACCCTAGCCCAGAGTAGCATCCTGCCTTTGCCCAGAATGATACCACAGTATAAGGACAAAATGATTGACTTCAACAATTGGCTAAGCTTCTGGTGTCATTCAAAGGGGATCCAGTATCTGTCTGCCTGGGATGACATGATCGACAAACCACGATGCTTTGCCAGAGATGGTCTGCACCTGCTGCCCCTGGGATTCAGGTTACTGGCTAAAGCTCTTGCCACCCCTATAGTGCCTTTTTAGGCAAGGTTCAAAGGACAAAACCACCACCGTAACAGATACAAGCATGCAAAATCTGAAGATAATTCTACTCAATGCTAGAAGACTAAACCTCAAAATGCACTCTCTCGAGGCACTCCTAAAAATGGAGAACATCGATATCTGTGCAGTAACTGAGACCTGATTCAAGGCTCCAGAGAGCACCACTGCAATACCAGGCTACAACTCTTACCAAACTTTTCGGCCACCAAACCAAGACCGAAACACTAAAGGTGGAGGAGTGTCCATATTCACACAGGATATTCACACCTCAACACAATGCATCTGAAATTCTCCAGGTGCAACTAACACTAGGTAAGACTGCAATCCAAATTGTAGCTTGCTACAGATCTCCCACCATGCCCCAAGATTCTCACTACACCTTTCTAAACATACTGGAAAATATTAAGATACAACCAAACACCCTAATACTGGGTGATTTCATCTACCCTGCCATTAACTGGGAAGACCACTCGGGTACCAATACCTTTTCCCAATGGTTCTTGGAATTCATAAATTCCAACACCCTGGAACTAATCCATTGTCTGATCAGGGGCTCCAATATCCTAGACCTGGTCATTACCAACATGAAAGATAGATGCTCCACACCAGTGGTCATCCCCTCATTGGTCAGGTCAGACCATAAGCTAATCACCCTTGACGTCCACATCCCACCCCCAACCCCAGTAAGGAAACTCCGTAAAAAACTTCTCCAAAGCCAACTTCATGCTACTCAAGTCAGAAGTGACAAACTTTATGACACCCATGCAGATGGGAGCTGAAAGTTCAACTGCTGAATCCTACACTAAGTTACTGTATGAGCACATCCACTCGTGCATAAATCGTGCCATCCCAAATAGAACCAAGACGCTCCCCTCCAAAAAAAAGAAGCCAATCTGGTGGTCCCCTGTCATAAACAAACTAAGCAACAGAAGGAAGAAACTGTTGCAGAAAAGAGGAAAATCCCAGGATGTAAAAAACTCCCTTACCAGCCTCAGTAAGAAGCTGAGATCCCTCAGAAAATCCTCCAAGGCTAGTTATGAAAATAAAATTGCTGAATATTCCAAAGACAGCCACAAGGCATTCTATAGATATGTCAAGAATCTAAATGGCAATGCTCAGATCTGATCTAAGCTACAATGGAATGGCATTAAATATACTGATCCCAAGCATATTGCCAATATCCTGGCAGATCAATTTAGAGCCAACTTCACCCCCTCTCACCCCCTAAAGGGCCCATCTCAACACCAAAATATTGCCAAATTCCAGTAATCACGGCCACACAGATAGAAACCACACTCTCTAAAGCTAAGAATACAGCATCCATGGGACCAGATGGCATCCCGGGCTGTGTACTACATAAACTACAAAATGACCTGGCACTTCTCCTACGTGTCATGTTTAATCATAGCCTCACCTCAGGCTTTGCGCCCACTGAGTGGCGCACAGCTACAGTTATCCCACTCCACAAGGTGTGATCCACCTTGGATCATATGAACTACCATCCCATGAATCTGACGAGCCTGTTCTGCAAGTGCATGGAATGCATTATCATGGAACTTATAAACAAAGACATTGGCAACCTTCAAACACTGGAAAACACCCATTTTGGGTTTATAAAGGGTTGATCTCATCTCCTTAACCTGATTAACTTCTTTGAATCAGTCTCCAGAGCTGTGTATGAGGGTAAGGCAGTCCACACAGCCTATCTGGACCTCGCCAAGCCCTTCGACACCATCCCCCACTCTGGAATCATAGATAAACTTACTAAGCTGGGTATAAATCCCTGCATCACTCAGTTGTTGCCAACTGGCTTACTGACAGAACCCAGACTGTAAAAGTAGCCAGCTACAAATCCAGCTCCAGACATGTGACAAGTGGAATACCTCAGGGTTCAGTCCTGGGATCGCTCTTGTTTGACATCTACTTCTCTGAAGTACAGGCCAACACTAAGGGACTCTGGCTAACAAAGTTCACAGATGACTGCAAACTGGGAGCCATTACTGAATCTCCAAATGATGTGGATATTGTGCAAAAGGGCCTTACAGAAACAGATGCTTGGTGCCAGAGCCATGGGCTCAAGCTTAATGCCTAGAAATTTATAGTTATCCCCTTTGGGAAAAAACATGTACCCATGAATTACCACATAGGTGGCAGTACACTAAACCCCAAAAGTTTGATGAGAGACTTGGGAACATAGGTGGACAGCAGTCTCATCTTCGATAACCACATCGCCGCAACAGTTAGGAAATCCTTCTATGTGGCACACTCCATCACTAAGGGCTTTTCATCCAGAAAAATAGAAGGTCATTGTCCCACCGTACTCATCCCTCATTAGACCCATTATAGAGTACAATACCCCCATTTGGTATGTACCTCACAAGACATCTGCAAAAGCTGGAAAGGCCGCAGAAATACCTCACTAAAAGAATCACAGGCCTAAAGCAGATGCCCTATGCTGACTGTCTAAAAAAACTCCAGCTATACTCTGTGGCATATCTTCTACTCATAAGTGATCTCTGGTTAACATACAAGGCCATGTCAAACCCTGAGGTGTTGGACATGCTCCACTTAAAGAAATCCCAATCCCTCAGAGCCACATGCTCCAGGGATCTAAACCTTGTCATCACAATGAACAAAACATGCTGGAGGGATAGGTTCCTGACCTAGAGACTCCCCATACTCTGGAATAGACTGCTCATACATGTCAAGCAGAATGCCTCCTTAGCCCTCTTCAAAAGGAATCTTGACGATTGGATGGTAGATAGGAAATTCACCTCGGGGATCACATCATTCGTCCTGCTAGACAGGGGTCCAGGGAAGTTAATATTTTGGGAAGAAATATCCAGGGAATTGTTATGGCTAGGCTTGTATAGGCCCTAGGGTTGATAGCCTAGTACTAACCTATGAACCTATGATTGGCGCACTGCTACAGCCATCCCTCTCCATAAAAGGGGAGCGACTACAAACCCTTGGAATTAGTGCCCCATTAGCCTGATGAGTCTGATATGTAAGTCTATGGAGTGCATCATCATGAACCTAATTAACCATGATATAGGGGAATCTCCAAATTCTAGATCCCATGCAATTTGGTTTTGTGAAAGGTAGATCATGCCTGCTCAACCTGGTTGACTTTTTTAGTCAGTTACCAGAGCTGTGAATGAGGGCAAGGCAGTTTATACAGACTACCTCAGTCTGGCCAAGGCCTTTGATAACATTCCCCACTCAGGAATTATTGATAAACTCAGCAAACTAGGCATCAACTCCTATATCACTAGGTGGGTTGCAGAATGGCTCACAGAGAGAACCCACAGTGTGAAAGTAGCGGACTCCAAGTCAGACAGCCAACCAGTCATGAGTGCAGTCCCAAAGGGATCGGTCCTGGGTCCTCTCCTGTTTGGCATCTACTTCTCAGAAGTCCAGGCCAACACAGAAGGACTCTGGTTGATCAAGTTCACAGACGACTGCAAGTTGGGAGCTATTATTAACTCCCCAAGTGATGTAGAAATCCTACGGAAAGGCTTCACTGAGACCAATGACTGGTGTCAAAACCATGACCTAAAGCTTAATGCCAAAAAATGCATCATCATCCCCTTTGGGAAAAATTCAGTTCCCACTAATTACCACATTGACGGGAGCCCACTGAACACTGAAGGCATTATAAGAGATCTGGGGATGCAGGTTAACAGCAGCGTCTCCTTAGACCACCACATTGCCACTGTAGTCAGAAAGTCCTTCTATGTGGCACATCTCATTACCAAGGGTTTTGCATCCAGGAAGAAAGAGGTCATCATCTCTCTCTACTCTTCCCTCATTAGGCCAATCATCGAGTATAATGCGCCATTTGGCATGTACCTCACTAGACACATGCAACAGCTGGAAAGGCCACGGAAGTACCTCACAAAGATGATCCTAGGCCTTAAACACGTCATACATGGACAAATTTAAAAAAATCCAGTTATTCTCTGTTTCATATCGTCTACTAAGAGGCAATCTCTGCTTGACTTACAAAGCCATGTCTGACCCAGCTCTGTTAGAAATGCTACATCTAAAGAAATCCCAGTCCATCCGCACCACACACTCCAGAGACCTCAACTTTATTACCACAATCAGCAGAACATGCTGGAGGGACAGGTTCATAACCCAGAGACTGGCCATGCTCTAGTCTATTCCATTATATCTTAGCATTTATTTGTACTGTTTTTATTTTGTGTTGGTTGACTAAACGCTATTTTTCTGATTATTCGTTGGTGGTATAATGAAGTCCTTGGAAGAACTGCCCTTTAATCATTCCCCTGTTGGACATGACAAATTGCAAAGACTTCATTCGCTTCCCATACATGTCAAGCAGAGCACCTCACTAGCCCTCTTCAAGAGAAATCTTAATGAGTGGATGGGAAATAGAAAATTCAGCCCAGGGATCACTCCAGCGGCTCTACTTGATAGAGGGACTGAGAACGAATGTCGGGTGCTAGGCTTGTAAAGGCTCCAGGGCCATTAGCCTAGTACACACCTATGAACCTATGAATGCCTCCCAAGGTTACATTAGCTGGGGACTCTGTCCCTTCAGTTGAGGAATGAATGTAAAGGACAACATCAGATAAAAAAGTTATATAGTTACCATAACATTCCATCTTTGTTGTCCATTTTAATTCTTCCTCAGCTTGACAGCCACCTGACTCCTTCCTTTGCTTCTGGAAAGATCTAAATTCCAGCTTCTTTTTTCCTTTCTATCTTTGTCAATTTCTGTAACAGGTTGTCCCTTTATATCAAAGGGCAGCAAACTCGATCTCGGATGTATTAGGTTGGTAGAGTGTTATTTGTAAAGGAGGAGCTTGAGAGTTTTTGGATTCAGTTATCTGGTACAAGCGGTCAAGTCAGATTTAAGTCTTAAATCCGAACCTGTCAGTGGAGGAAGAATGACAATGGACAACACAGATGGAATGTTATGGTAAGTACATAACTGTTTTTTGTGTCTGTTTATAGGTTTGTTGATACAGTTTGTTTGTCCATTGTGTTTCCTTGTCTACCTTTTGCCACCAACATTGTGTGTGTGTGTGTGTGTGGTGTGTGTGTGTGTGTGTGTGTGTGTGTGTGTGTGTGTGTGTGTGTGTGTGTGTGTGTGTGTGTGTGTGTGTGTGTGTGTTTGCTGTAATTAACTACCTCTCTTGAAAATTTACCTTTTTCCTTTGGGATGTGGAACACTGGATAGTATTTTGGGCAGGTATGCAAAATCCATAAAACATAATAGCACTAACCATCCTTCACAGTCCACATTATTCGTTCCAATCATAATTGTTAATTGAGTCCTTCCATCTTCTCCATTATTCTTATTTACCACATCATTATCACCATTACTATTGCAGTTAGTCAACTCATTTATGAAATTGTTAGACTTTTTTTCCTTATTGCTTATACTGACATCAAGATTAGTATTAGCATTTTTACAACATTTAGTGACTTGTACCCAAATGTTTTTCATCATATCAGCAAAGCTTGTATAAATTGTTTTATTAATCATGGCTTGCCTAGCTGCTTGAGTTGTCCATGGTCTTCATTGCTTTTTTTTCCTCATTTCTATCTAAAAATTTTACCATAAATAAAAAATAAATAAAATTTTTTGCACTTAAACTTACTAAGCTTTACTTGTTACAAATGAGCATTGTCAAGTTAAATGTTTAGAATGAAAGCTTCACGGTATGGTGTGAACTCTAGATAATACAATGGTGTTCTATATCCAAAGTTTTATTTGCTAGTTGCATTATTGTATTTTTTCATAATTGTTAAATTAATTGCTCACAGCTGAACAATCTCAGACCTAGCCTGGGAGACGCAGGTGCACAAAGCAGGAGAAATCAAATAATGAGTCATACAAAGAAAAAAAATGGCTGCTGGATCTTTATGTGTTACTTTAGCTCTTCTAAAATGGAATATTGAACACCAAAACCCTGAAAACTGGGATTGCAAAAACATAATGGCCAAAATACAAACTGCTGAAAAGCTAAAAGCCCCCACACACATCCCTGAGCTTACAAATACCAACTCCATAATTGCACCAACTCGAAAAAGGGAGAAATCTCCCATAAAAGGCATCATTGCTAGAACTCCCTTAGAAATCTCTCTAACAATGGCTTCCTATGGAAAATGGTGCTTGGCACTGTACTCCTTTGCATCTTGTTCCTGCTGCAATTGCCACTCAATGAATTATACTTCATTCATGTGTAAAACAACCATCATGGCTAAATATTCACAGCTTTTATAGGATACTGTTTGTGTGTTAAATGTAAATTCTGAATTTAAAAAATGCAAAATAAAGCACTACAGGCATGATCAGGCTGATCAAGGTGACTATCACTTTGAAAGTACATACACCTGAAAATAAAAAAAGATAATACAAGACTACACATTTTGATCTTAAGGATTATGGTTATATTATGAGGGTCTAAAGTAAACAGGCCCATGGAAGATGAAAATGGGACAGCAGGCCACTTAAATCCATAGTAAGGGGATCTGATTCATCTGCATTTGATACGGTCACAACAGATGAAGTTTCCTCTTTCTATGCAGAGACTGATTTTACATGACATACTAAGGGCTGCAGAGAAGTTGCCTAACTTGAATATTTCTAATGTGGCCCTCAATTTGGGTGCAGTAGATGCAAGAAGAGAGGAAAGACGCATTCTATCAGTTCAAGAAATAGATCTGGCATTTCAAATGATTGTGAGTGTTTAAATTAAAGATTTCATTCAGATGTCAGCGATCCACTTATGAATGTGGCTGATATGTAGTTGCCTAGTTCAGCAATTCCTTTACTTAATAAAGGTCTTATTAATTTTATCACGACACACCATATCTTTGCAGTGCAGACTTTCTCTGAACTTAAAGCATTCTGAAGGCTGTTGAACCTTTGGATTCTTTACAAAAAAATGATATAAACAGGACTTTTGACATTGTGCCTTTTAACTTTAAAAATCTGATTGTTCACCATCTATTTTCTAGCGGTAAAAATATTTGAAGACATGATAATGAAGGGCTTCATAGGTTCCTAGGTGTTTACTAGGCTAATGACCACAAGGGCCTTTTTAAGCCTAGCTATGCATCCCAAATCTCTGACGAGTTCTGATACCCTTGGTAAGTGTAACCGTGGGCCTGGGAGATGAACCATTTACAGGTTACCTTTCTGCATCAGAGACATAGCTGCCAAACCAGAGATGAGTTTCTGGTTTCCCATCCAGTTGTCCAAGTTGCACTTGAATTGGATTAGGGAGGAACTCTGCTTCACATGGATAGGGAGCCTGTTCCATAGACAGGGTAGTCTTTGGGTTACATACTTATCTCTCCAGCAGGTCCTATTTATATCACAGGCAAGGTTTTAGTCTTTAGAACTGGTAATTCTGGTACTGTTTGTTTTGTGCATATGCAGGAGGTCCATCAGAGTGGGGTCTGACAATACCCTGTATGCCAGGCATACATCTCCCCCTCAAAAGCCTGTAGGAGACAGAATACAGATATAGGGCCTTGAGGCAGTCTGCATAGCACATATTACTTATGCCCTGTAGTCTTTTAGTGAGGAACCTCTGTGGATGTTCCAGTTGTTGGATATGCCTGGTTAGGTACATACCAAAGGAGACATTGTACTCAATGATAGATCTGATGAATGCTGAATACAGTGGAACAATGACTTCCTTGGACTTAGATGCCATACCTTTGTTTATAAGTTGTGCAACATAGAATAATTTCCTCACCACTGTAGACACGTGATGATCAAAGGCTTGATTACTATCTATGTGTGTCCCTAAGTCTCTGACTACTGGGTCAACTCTAAGGAGTGTGTTGTCAATATGATTGTTACCAGGGATGGATGACTTCCCAAAGGATACTATTATTCATTTCTTGGCATTTAGTTTTAGCTCATGACTCTGACACCAGCTGTTTGTCTGTGTCAGCCCCTCCTGGAGAACATTTGTGTCAGTTTGAAATTCAGTGACAGCTCCCAATTTGCAATGATCTGCAAATTTAGTCAGACAGAGACTACTGACATTGGCATTGACTTCTGAGAAGTAAATGCCAAAAAGGAGCAGTCCAAGGACTGATCCCTGAAGTACTTCACTTGTGACTGACCTCTTTGTAGAGGTGTACTCCCCAATTCGAATTCCTGGGTCCTGTCTGTGAGTCAGTTGGCTATCCACTGGGTGACATACTGGTTTGTACCTAACCTCTTGAGTTTTTCAACAATGCCCAAGTAGGGTATTGTGTCAAGTGTCTTT
The DNA here is from genome assembly GCF_019279795.1 of Protopterus annectens. Lineage (NCBI taxonomy): Eukaryota > Metazoa > Chordata > Ceratodontiformes > Protopteridae > Protopterus > Protopterus annectens. The sequence goes on along the minus strand of NC_056732.1, from coordinate 1,192,798,215 downwards.
GCCAGTTCAAGGCAGGAAGTGTGAACAATTTTGCCCTCATCCATTGCTTTGGAGAATCAAAAATTATTTTTAGTAACTATGATGATAATTTGAACCGTATTGATAATTTGAACTGTATTGAAAGGCAGTCTTTATTGCATCTTAAGGATTATGATTCCACAATTACAGATCAGCAGATAACGATGGAGAGTTTGTGACCTGGGGGTTGTCTATAAAACAACTAAATGATCCCATTTTATATACTACACTTCCCCGTGCCACCACCCTGAGATTTAAAGAGCATATTGACATTTTTTTGTATGAAAAATTGGGTAAACGTCAGAATCATGTCTTAACAGCTGTCTAGTGAGATGACTGCATTAAAAGTCAATATTTTTACTTATTATCAAAAATACACAAGAATGAGCACAATCTACCTGGACAACCCCATATTTTCTAGGGAGAAACTAATGTCAGCATTTTAGAATCTTGCCTTTCATCTTTGATGCTCTTGGTTATATCATACATCAAAGGTACATTAGAGTTCCTGCAACTGGGAGTGGGACTGGCATTTGTCCACACTCAATACATGTACCTTGTATATGAGTATACCACATGGGGGGACTAATGCTTATGAAAGTGGTCAGTACACTTTAAGATAAAAAAAGAACTGTAAACTAAGCCTTTAGATTAATCTAGCTTTTAAATTTGGTTGGTTAAAATATTTGCATTCATTAAAATGGACAAGAGATTTAAAAATAAATGTATTAAATGTGGGCATAAAACTCTACCCCAAGACCAACACAAGTTATTTGTAGTGTGCTTGGGACTGGAACATCTGAATGTGGGTTGCTCCATTTGTCATGGATTTTGACCCAGATCTCAGCCAAACAGGAGGAACAAATTTATTCTAAAAGGCCTTTTTCCTTTGGACTGTCTACCATGTGCTTCAGAGAAACCTGAAGAAAGAAAAGAAAAAAGGTAGCTAAAGGAGTAAGGATAGACCAGTGATTCTAGTCATACTTTGGACCTGAAGATCCCTAGAAAGATCAAAGACTCTTCTCCTTCTCAATCAACTTCTACTATGACACATAGATCCTTCGTAGCTGAGCCAGTTATCAGCAGGGATAAATCCTGTCCCAAAACTTCCAGCATGTTCTCATCTGAGCAGGAGTTATCTCACTTCATCTCTTTGAGACCTTCTTCACAGATTCTTTGAGATTATTCAGATACTTCAGGAGTACCTCAGAAGCTGATTGGGAACCTATGATGAGGGTCTTTCTGAAGACTCGGATAGAGTTTATTATTATGCTGTCCCCTCTGTTTCTGGGGGGAATTTACTCATCTCTTTTAGTTTCTTACTGAATGTCAGTGCCTGCACCACTGGTTTCTCAGCCCCTTTTGCCTCACAGAGCCTGTATGTTTGGCACCGACAATTTTATCCTTGGCTGCAACTGTAACATAGCTGATGCACTATCTGATGACTCCCTACTTAAACCCAGGGCAATAACTAAGGAGCCTCAATCCTCACCATTGTATCCGGTAAGGGAGCGCCACTGAAAGCAGGGATAGATCACACAATTTCCCCTAAGAGTAAACTGGGAACAGACTTCAAACCTGGGACTGAACTATATGCTTCAGTCCATATCCCCAAATGAGTCTTCATACTACCTACACTACCTACTGCAGAGCACTGTGTCCCAGTTCTAGGTATTTGACATACTCATTCTTAAAGATTTGATAATCACACATACAAACATTCTTGGGAAAGACTGGCACAGATTTACATGCTATGTCCTCTTTTACACATTACACATTAATGCTGCCACCAGTCAAAATACCACAATACCCTTCAAAAGGGGTGTTCAATTATACTGAGTAAAATAAATATTGATATAAAAGGCAGCATGCAATCCAAGCAGTAATGCTTTTCTGAGTGGTCCTGGAGTTATCACAGTAAACATAAATACTCTAAGGTTACTAAAAGTACTTTCTAATAGAAGGTAGTAAAACATTTAATAAATAAAAATTATTCAGAACATATATACACTGAATAACTGATTTCAATAAACCACAGAGTTTCACACAAAGGAATTACAAAAGTATAACAGGATAGGTTTCACACTGATTGAAGAAAAACTAACTATCTAACTGTGGATCCCTGTCTAAAGATTAACTGTCCCTGTCTAATCTAATTAACTCAGCAAGGCAATATGATACTGTTACTTCTGCATGCAAAATAAGAATATATGTCCACTCTTAAGGCTGTTGTCCAGTCCTCAGTGACTAGAATAGCAAGTCCTATTATTTCTGCTGAACAGCTTGTAAAATCTCTGAGTGATAAATACTGATCTGGAAAACAACCACTGACTACCGAACTAACCGAACAACTGTTGCAACTGTACTACACTGCCACAGAACCTGTTTTTATAGCATAATCTTTTAAAGTCACAGAACACTGTTATGTAAATTCTACTCTCTCATTTCAGACTTTTGAACAGTAAACATAAATAGCTGCTGAGGAGATTCCATTCCTTTCAGCTCTGGCACATAATGACATCACTCTCAGTCAGATGATTGGCACAACCTGCATTCAGAATTATTTTAAAAAGACATGTACATTTGGTCAGCAAGGAGAACACTGTTTCATTTAAACATCTTAACAAATCAAAGACACAATTAAAAAACATAAACTTATTTACAAAATTATTGCTAGTCATGCTGGCATATATAACGCAGGTTAATTTACAATTATTTACAAGTATTTACAAAACTGCAGCCAAACAAGCTAACACAGATAATATCTGATGTCATCACACACACACTCAACACAGAGACTCTTGGTGTAATGTGTATATCAGGACTGACCTCCTGACACTGATTCTTCATCTTCAACTTGTGTGGGCCCCTTTTCCAGTGTTGGAGTCATTGGCATTGAAATGTTGGATTTTTGTGGTTTGGTCTCTGATCTTCAGTACCACTCAACGCAGCAGGGTTTAGGTTGGCTATGGATTTTAATTCCCTGATGCCTATGGACCCGGGATTAGTCTTTGAAATAATGAAGTGGATGACATCCTCTCAACTGAGACATTCAACAGAACATCCACTTGCTTTGGCTCTACCCTGAGATACCATACTATCTGCTTCTCAATCATCTCATCAAGGTTCTCAGGGACAGAGCAAAACAGATATCCTCAACAAATCTGTAAGGGTACCCACAGAGTCTTCTTGAGACTACAATCAGTACCACTGAGAGATCCCTAGGAACAGGACATGCAAGAGGATACAAGTGGATTCCCCTTCAGAGTCAATCACTTCAGACATGGACTTGGAGGACAGACAATGTTTCTCAAAATCTGTTCCCAATGATGTCTCATTCTGTAAAGATTTTAAATTTATGAGACAGAGGGGATCATGGCCCACTGAACCACTGAAAAGGATGATAAAATGATTTTTGAGGCATAGTTTTCTTTTGCCTGTACTAATTGAGTGGTCCCTCTTGCTGACTGTTTTATAGACCTGGTCACCTGGAGGAGATGGCAGGAACCAGACGCCATGGAAGAGCTATCTCACAAACCTGACAGAATTTTGCTTTCTCCTAAAGATAGGCAACATTGGTCAAAAGGTCCTCAGATGAACCGCATGATTGTTGTTGAAGCTACCATGAGGGAGCTCATCTTCTGCTGTCCTTTCCCCTAACAAAGAATCTAGGGTGACAGAATGGGGAACCATCTTGATGCCTCTGATATGTTAACCTTGAGAGCAACAAACTAGCCTATTTGTATGACTTTCAAAGGGACCTAGCAGAACAGGTATCAATACCTTGCATGTGAGGCCTCCACAGGACTGTAAGAAACAGCTAAGTATGACATTGGAGGGGGGTGATGCTAAATATCTCAGATCTCTCCATGAGTCCACTTCAAATTGCAGTCAATGGAGAAGGAGGAGCAGCAGTTACAGACATCACCATCCAATGTCATGCCTGGCTTTGCTTATGTGATTTTGTGGACAACTTTAAGGTATCCTTCACTAATGCCCACTTTGATAATTCCATACTCTTTGGATCTGCTGTGAAGGAAAAGCTCTTAAGATGTGAACAAGCAGGCAATAAGTTGTCTGCTCAGCGTTTGTGGCTGGACATCATGTAAGACAAATCACAAAGAAAGATAATATCCAGAGGTTGTATCATTTCCTTTTCCCAAACTCCACCCTAACAACTTCTGCCTCTTTTAGACGCACCAGGCCCACAAATACAAACTGGCAAAAAATTAGATTTTCATACTCCTTTAAAAAAGAGACATTCAGCGGGTCCCAGCAGACCATAAAGAGTCAGGAAATTGTTCCATATAATTTTTAGTTCCAAAGAATAACAAGGACCTCAGGCAAATCTTGAGTCTCAGTGGTATAAACTTGTATGTCAGAAATACCCCATTCAGAATATACACATACTGTCAATTCTCCTGTGTCTCAAGCCAAGTAATTGGATGTGTTCTATAGATCTTCAGGATGCCAACCTCCACATAAAGTTTACAAAGAGATTCAGGAGGTTCCTGTACTTCCTGCTGAGAACTAACCTCGACTAATTCAATGTCTTGCCTTTGGTCTCTTGAAAGCCCATACCCCGAGTGTTCACTAAATGCATGGCAGTAGTCACAGTCTATCTGGGAGGTGAGAGATTCATATTTTCCCATATCTCATTATTTTTCTCCTTGATGCAGCAATAACAGAGTCCTTACATTCAGCCAGAGATTACTTTTTGCAACTCTGTCTTTCTTTAGGTATATCTGTCAATTACAAAAAATCACATCACCAACCTACACAAAGGATCAAGTTTATAAATTGCTATCTGAATACAACAAAGTTTGTTATAAGTCTGCCTACAGAAGAAATTCTCGCCTTGAAAACAACTGCAGCTTCTCCAACAAAAGGATTGTCTCTTAGTTTCTCTGATACTCAAAGTGCAAGGGCTCATGACAGCTTGTATCATAATGGTTCTCCATGCTTATTTCCAAATAAGAGTACTTCCCTGGGTGCCATCAACCGTGTGTTCTCTGTTGTCATATCTCATATCATTTTAGATCTGGTTAATTGCAATCTATAGCCTTATGACTGGATTCTCCGTGTGTTCACCTAGGTAGATCCTTCTTATGTTCACTTGTAGAAGCAGTTGTAACCATGGAAGCCTCCTTTCTGAGTTAGGAGTGGCATTTCAAAGTGAGGATGTTCCAAGGAGTTTTGGAAACAAAAAAACAGGCCAAACATCATTTCATTCTCTTGGAGGTGAGAGTGGTCCTCCTAACTTTGAAGGAATTCCAGGACTTCTTTTCTGACTCTGTAATTTCTGTTCATACAGACATTGTGTAGGTAGTTTAGTACATCCACAAATGGAGGAACAAAATCCTACCCCCTTTACATGAGAGTATGACAGTGTGCAGTGGATTTGCATTGCTTCATATCTGAAGTGTATATCCTGGGGGAAAGTCCTAGCTTACAAGTTTATCGGGTCTGCCCTGATGCTTCATGAGTGGTCTCTCAGTCCTTCATTATCTCAGTAGATTTTCAGTCACTGGGACCGGCCTTACTGTGATCTCTTCACTTCTACTTCAAACACCAAATGTACCAACTACTTTACCCTGGCACCACCAGAAGAACAGTCACCTCAGGGTGTTCTAGTCTGTCATTTGCCTCCCAGTTTTCTTTATGCCTTCATGCCTGTTCTACTTATTTGCAAATTCCTCCAGAAAACAGCTTCATGTAGAGCAGCTGTAATTTTCTTGCTCCTCTATGGCCCAGTCAAATATTATTCCATCTGTTCCAGCTTCTAGACCTGAAACTGGATCTTCCTTCTCACCCATCAGATCAACTTCACCCAGACCTTCACAGTCTGAAGCTAACTTAAAGGTTTCAGTAAGTCTCATAATGGCTAAAACCTGCTTAAAATCCCATACTTTTCTGGTTCAGTTGTTCATATTTTTCAGCTTCTCAGAAGTAGTCTACTCATAAGATGTATTAAAGTAAATCAAAAGGGTTTTCTGTCTGGGCTACCAGCCAGGATCTGGTCTCTTTTACTGCTTTCCTTCTCCAGTGCATTGCATTTTCCATCCATTCTTTATGAGGAAAGCTCCAGCTATTCCACAATCAAGGTGCATTTGGCATCCACCTCTAATTATTACCATGATTTGCAGAATCACTCTTTGGCCTCAGGGAAGCTACACAAAGCATTTCTTAAGGAATTATTTATTTTGTGTCCCCTGGATAAGGACCCATCTCTTTAACATGACCTTTCATTTTGTTTTAGAAGCCTTTGCAAAGTCACCCTTTGAGCCAGCTTCTTTTATAGACTTGAAATTTCTGTCTTGTGAAAAGTTTCTTTTTTGGCCAGAATAATTTTGGATTTGTGTGCCTTATCTTCCATTACACATTATTTGATATTTCACAAGGACATGGTCACATTAAGAACTAATCCTTCCCTCATTCCCGAGGTAGCTTCAGAATCTAATTTGAACCAACTGATTAATTTACAAGTTTTCTTCCCCAGTTACTCTAATAGAGGAGAATATTTGCTGCAAATACTGGATGTCTATAGGGAACTACAGTTTTACCTCTGCAGAACCAGGACCTTCAGGAAAAACTGTCAGTAGTACATTTCCTTTGCTCAAACTTGAGCAATAATGGATTCTTCTTGCTTAACCAAAAGCTTATTCTGTTAGGTCCTTTCTTCAAAAAGTCTTCAGTAGAGGACATTTGTGCCACAGCAATATGCAATGTGATTTATGTTGCACACCTTTGCTAAACATTACCAATTGGATGTGATATCCATATCCAGAAAATTATTTGGCACTTCAGTTCTGAAAGTCATCCTGTCATGATACAAACCGATAAAAAGATAGCTTGGGATTCTCTCCCAAAATTTGGATCAACTGGACAGATGAAATAAGATATGAAAATTATGTGCTTACCATAATGCTGTATACTTTTTTCCCCTTACCTAACAGAGAAGGCAAGGATAAACATTGCCTCATCTCTTCTCTTCCCTACTCTCTAGTACACAGCCTCCATATTTGTCAAGTTGTAGTCCAGTCAACTCTCCTTACTTGACTGGTGATGTAATAAAATTGCAAAATTTGTTGCCAACCATCATTATAGGACACATCACTGGATCACATTAAAGCAACTTCAGTTTTAACCTGCTAACAACTTGTCATGACACAGAAGCTCATATATGACCTAGACAAATGCCCAACTCTAAGCAATATTCTCCAGCTCTACAGTCCCAAAAGATCACTATGCTCTTCTGACAAGATGTTGCTAACTGTAACTAAATCAAACAGTACTTCTGGAGACTTCCTATATTCTTCCTATTTGTCTAAAACCTGGAATTCCATATGTCTCTGTCCTAGAATGCGAGAAAAAAAGCAGTTATGTACTTACCATAATGTTTCATTTGTGTGCCCATTTTCATTATTCCACAACAGATGGGGTCAGATCCAACATTCGGATCTGATTTGGTCATTACACTAGCTTGTGGCCTCCAAAAAACTCTTGAGCTCCTTTCCTACCCATAATGCACTAAGCCTAATGTCCCTCAGATCCTATTTACAGCTTGAGAGAGAAACCGTAAAAGAATTGCCATAACTGGAGTTCAATACAAAGGAAATGTGGTATCCCTAATAGCCTCATTGCTCCAGAAGTCATTTGTGAGAAAAGGAGGGGGATAGCGGTGGGAAGTTGAGGAAGAATGAAAATGGACAACGCAGATGAAATGTTATGATGCTGTCAATTTTCATTCGTTCCTCAATGGATGGGAAAGAGTCCCCAGCTACATGAATTCCTGGGTGGACTCTAAGGAAGGATATTCCTGATTACAGTTGAGCCAAAGGCTGCTCTTCCGCTTGAGACCAGATCTAGTTTGTAATGAGTGATAAAGGTAAGAGATTTGAACAATTTGCAGCCACACATATGTCATCCATGGATGCTATAGAGAGGAATAAGGTGGAAGTAGCCATAGATCTGGTTGACTGAGCCTTTAATGGTTTTGTTAATGGGAGATTCAGGTTTTTGTAGATAAATAATATGCAGTCCAGAAACCATCTGGCTACAGTTACCTTTGCAACTGATTCACCCAATTTATTATGGGTAAAGGAAACAGACAGCTGGTCTGACTTTCTAATTTCTTTTGTTTTGTGCAGGTAAAAAAGCAATTGATTATGTGCATCTAGTAAGTGCAGCATATATTCTCCTTTATTCGTAAAGTTTTGGAAAAATACAGGCGGGTTCATGCTTTGGTTAATGTTGGATTCTGACACCACCGTAGGTAGGAAGGAAGCATTGGTACATAAGGTGACCCTATCGTTGTAGAAAATCAAGTATGGGGGCTTGGAGGATAATACCTGAAGTACTGAAATTCTTCTAGCAGATGTAACTGCAACTATAAAGATAGTTTTCCAGGTCAAGAATTTTAAATTGAATTTAGCTGCCAGTTCAAAGGGAGAATGTGTTAAGGCCCGCAATACCAAATTTAAATCTCATGGTGGTATAGGATTTTTATAAGGAGGTATAAGTAACAGGGTACCTTTCAAAAAGGCTTTGCACAGTTTTGACGAAGCCAGGGACAAATTCTGAAACCCAGTGTGAAAATTAGAGATGTCATCAAGTTGAGCTTTAATAGTTGATGAACTAACACCCCGATCAAATAAGCTTGCTAAAAATTCAAGAACAGAATGAATTGGGGCCAAAAATGGGTCTACCTGATTCTGTTCTCCCCAGTAAACAAATCTTCTCCATTTACTTCTGTAGTTTCCTCATAGAGGGTTTATGTGAATATAACAGTATAGAATGGACAGGTGACAAGAGCATAGGTTGCTTGGCTATTAATGGAACTGGAGAAACTATGCAGTCAATTTGAGATTTGAAATGTACGGGTGAGACAGAAGGTCTGGACTTGGATTCAGAATCCAAGGTGCGTACAGAAGATGAGGCCAAAGGAAGAGAAACCAAATCTGTCAAGGCCAGTAAGGTGCAATGAGGATGACTTTGATCTTCAACCTGGTTGCTTTCTGGAGGAATTTGGGAATTAAGGGAGTCGGGTATAAGCGTACAGAAGACTAGGGGGGCAGTCATGGAGTAGATCATCCCTCAGTGACTCCCCCAGTGGAGTGATCAGGGCAAAGAAGCTGTTGCACTTGTTTAGGAGAGATGCAAAGAGATTGCAGCAAGGCCAGCCTCACTGACGGAAAATCATATCCGTCACTTTTCTGTTGAGAGATCACTTATGAGGTAGTAAAATGGACCTGCTCAGTTTGTCTACTATCATGTTGGACTTTCCCAGAATGTGTGTTTTAGTTAGAAAGTAGCTGGAGGAAATTGCCCATTGCCACATCCTCAGGGCTTCTGAACACCGAGGATAAGATTTGTTTCCCCCTTCTTTGTTGAGGTACCAAATCACTGACATGTTGTCTGTTTGGATCGCAGTTGTTTCAAGTAGGAGAGAGTTTTGGAATGCTTGCAGTGCCAAAAGCACCGCTCTCATTTCCAAAACATTGATATGCAAATTGGACTCTTTGAGGGACCAAGTGCCTTGGATCGCCTTCCCTAGAAAGTGCCCCCCCCCCAATCTGGGAAGCATTCATGGTTGCTATGGCCTTGGGGTGAGGGAGAATGAATGGATGACCTTGCAACAGCTGTTTTGACTGCATCCACAATGAAAGAAACTGTTTGCATACCTGAGTTAATCTTACCTTTGTCTACATGGGTTGAGAGAAAATTGACCATTGTGTTTGCAGCATCTATTGCAGAATTCTCATATGATATCTTGCTAATGGCACTAAGATTATCACCACTGATATTGATCCGAGGGCTTGCAGAATCAACCGCGCTGAAATTCTGGTACTGCAAATTATTTTCTTGAAATGATTTCTTATTGATTGTACTCTCGCAAGGGGAAGAGATGCTATAGATACTGTGTTGAACATTGCTCCTATGAATTCTAATGTCTGACTCGGTTGTGAATGAGACTTGTTGTAATTGATGGTTATTCCAGTTGATGCCTGGTTGGACTAGTAATGAGCCAGTTATCCAAATATGGAAACACGTGGAATCCTGCAGTCTCAGGTGAGCTGCTACTATTGTCATGCACTTGGTGAACACCCTGGGGGCTGTGGTGAGACCAAAGGGCAGTGCTCTGAACTGGTAATGACCAGCTCCCAGACAGAAGCGTAAGTACCTTCTAGATTGCCTGTTCATTTTTATGTGATAGTAAGTGTCCTGAAGGTCAGCTGAGCACATCCAGTCGTCCCTGCTCAGAAGGGGCAGAATGGACTTAACCGTGACAATCCAGAACGTGGTTCGTCTGATTTGTTCAGCATACTGAAATCTAAAATGGGTCTCTAGTCCCCTGTTTTCTTTGGCACTAAAAATAATCTTGAGTAAGTTCAGGATTCTAGTTGGTCTGGAGAGACCTGCTGGATGACTGTCTTTTCTAGCAGCTTTTGTATTCCCAGTGCTGCAGCTTCCTTCTGATTGGGTGGAACATCAGGAATTTTCCTAGGTAACAAGAGTGAAAGGAAAAAGGGAATAATGTAACCTCTGGAAATGATTCTCTGCATCCAAGTATCCTTTGTTATGTTTAGCCAGGCTTCCTGGTGTAGAGATAATTGACCCCCAACTGCCTCCTGAGGAAAGCAATCAGGCCTTCATTTAGTAGTGCTGAAAGGGTCTTTTAGAAAAGGTATCTCTAGACCCTCTGTTTTGCTGGCTTCCTCTGCCACAGGGGTGTCTTTGGCCATTATTACTCCCCCCTCTGTCTCTGGGGGAACTACCACTACATGTGTCCTGGAAAGGACCCTGAGACTTCTTGAATCATATCTTTTGACCTCCCCATTGGCTCCTGGAAACTGTCCATTGAGGGGTTGAAAAATGTATGCCCACTGCAGATAGGGTCTTTCCATACTTCTCAAACCAGTGCCTTTTACTGCAGGGCCAAACAAAGCAGAGCTGTCAAAAGGACCATTGATGAAAGATGACTTGAAGGGCTCTGCAGAATCACACGTGCTCATTCAGGCATGCCTCCAGATGGAAATGCGTGAATCTGCAACCAATGAAACACCTTCTGCAGCATGCAAGATGAGCTTCATGGACAAATTCACAAGACATTGAAGGGTAGCCAACTGTGAGGCCACAGAAATGTGATTGTCTGCAGTAGTGTCCCCTGAAAGGGAATTTGAAATTTCTTTAATCAAGTCCCTTTGCAATCTTGTGAAGTGTGCCAAGTAGTTCAGCTGTTGCAGAGCAAATTTCACGGAAGCATATACTTGCTTTCCAAATCTGTCCAAAGCCCTAGATTCTCTATTAGGGGATGGGGAGTGCAACTCTCTTCCCCAAATTCCTTCTTTGTAGCTGCCTCTAGAACCATTGCATCAATTGGTACTCCCTTACACCAGAGTTCCCTTTCTACTGATGGAGCCAGAATCCTGTCTGCTCTCTTGGAGATCAGGTCAGTTGTATCAGGTTTCTTCCACAGCCACTTAGACACCAAATCAATGAGGTTATCAGGGGGTGGATTGACTCAGATGATAAATGGGCCAATCCTGAAAGCTTCCAGAAATACTGACTCCTCAGGAGTTGCATTTTGGGCAGACCAACCACCCTTCTGTGTAAGGATATCAAGTATGTCTCTAAAAGAGACATCATCAGGTGGTGATTTGGGAGACCCTTCTCCATCATGAAAGTCAGTATCCTCAGTGACAGACTACTGGCGGAGTCCAAGTGCTTCCTCTTGCATGTCTTCTTCCTAGGGACTTCTTCTGTGGGATGATCTGGTGAAGTATTGAAAGAGATGCCAATACCCAGCTGGGTGGTCTGGAAGCTCTAAGCTGGCTGTCCCAGTCATGTAGAATGCTGAGGATCACAGTGCAAAGTCATTGGAGATGTCAGGGTTGGATCTGAGGGGGAAGGAGCCACCTGACCTGCTGGAGCAGAAAAAAAACAAAACCCACTTCACAACTTTGAAGGTTGACTGCTTCTGAGAGATGGAAGCCAATGGAGCTGAGAAAATGAGTTTCAGGCCCACCATTTCCTGCTGCTCCGACAGCCATCCACCCGAGTTGGAAGCCAGAGCCAAGCTATCTAACACCAAAGCTCCAAGAGGAAGAGACAGCTCTAAAAACTTCGGAGTTGATCCTATCCCCTTGGATCCAACCTGGAAGCTTCAGCTATGAGAGTGATCTAGATCCAAAGATGTCAGAGCCGGTGCACTCAGAGTAACTATCAGATCCAAAGACAAAACTCTCTTTGGATCCGACACAGAAGGGCCTGGAAAGTTTGGATCCAAGAACTCTTAACAAAACAGTTTGGGTCAGAGGAGCTGTTACCGGTGGAGTAGTAGGTGGACATTGTTCCTGACCTGGGGGGTATGAACAGTGAAAATTCCCTTCTGAAACTGCTTGTGAAGAATCTCCTCATCATCCTTTCCACATCTGCCTCCATGAGACTTCTGGAGGAATGAGAGGACACCACCAAAGGTGACTTAGAGGACTGCTCCAAGAAAGGGGAGGGCATTCTAGATGGTACCAGATCCACGCTGGGCAAGTATACTGTATGTGGTAATGGTTTAGGATTCAGAAACTTTGGATCCAGGGTATGTTCTGTCAGATAGGAGGAAGGAACAGCTATTTATTTCATTGGATCTGAAGATGGTAGGATCGCAACAGATGTCAGATCCAATTTTGATTTCTTTTTTCTTGGCTCCAAAGACATGGATGCAGTTGAATCAGAAGAACTGGAGCATTTTAAAGTATGCCTGACTTTTGTCTTTGGAGATTGAACTCCAGCAATGACTTGTGAGAAAGTAGTTGGTAAAAGTCCCTTTAATATTAATTTATTTTTGCCTTTCCTTTAAAGTCTTGGGGTTGAACCCAGCACAGACATTGCATTCCTGGTTAAATGTTCGGGCCCTAGACAGTAGACACATAATGAACATCAGAAAAGGGAATTTTGTGCCCACATTTTTCAAATTTCTTAAATCCCTTATCAGACAACTCCACAAGTATTATACCAAAAGTGAAAGAGAGTATTCAAAGTTGTAAAGTATCCAGACAGCAAACAACTGGATACAACTACTACATAAAAAAGGAAGCCAGTGAGAGAAAGAGCTAGAAAGTATTTTTTTTTTTGTGAAAATTAACTATCAAGAAGGGAAACAGGGTAGGACTATGAAAGGCCTGCTAGCAATGGTAGCAAAGATTGCACCATAAGTGTAAAAGGGAGTAGAAAGGAGAACAAATTTAGAAAAGTATCAGAATAAAAAACAGATTAAACTTTCTAATGGTAGAAGACACTATAACTGAAAATTTGTTTTACAAGGATGAATTTGAAAATTCTTACCTATCTTAATTGAAAAGCTCAAGAACGAGGGAAACCAAGTCTAGACGTGAATGTGGCAAATGAAATATGAGGGACATTAGGCTTAGTGCATTATGGATAGGAAAGAAACTTGAGAGTTTGGTGGCCATGAGCTAGTTTAATGGTTGAGTCAGATCCGAGTGTCAGATTAAAACCCATTGTCAAAAGATTTTTAATACTCTTAACATATACTGGAAGAATCACGCAGATAAAATGTAAGCCAAAAAAGGTTTATTTTACATGCATGGAGACCTGCTACAAAACTTGATATGTCAGCAGTCTGAATTCTACACATTTTACATGGGTTTATATAGTATCCTTTGCATGCACACAGCAGCTGATTACTAGACAAGGAATTTAAGTCAAGGCTATAAATTTGCTCACTGGAGTCTTAGATGATCACAAATCAGGCACAAGATAAGCTGGTGCCTACCCCAAGGTAACATCTATACATTCCTCCTTGGTCAGAGGTCAGTCACAAGATTAGCTTGTGCCTGGACCAAGGCAGCATCTGTGCATTCCTTTTTGGTCAGCAAACTCTTTTCGAGAAAAACAACTCATTTTAGCTTAAATTTCTTTACACACAATACAGTTTCACATTTTAACCCTTTTTATACAGGATATAAAGATGTTGAACACAAAGATTCGTATTACATTTCCCCCCTAACAACACTTTGCATCACCAGAAATATATTTTATGCATACAACTTTTCACATGATTCATGTCCGGTATGGTTAGAATAATAAGCTTTGGTTGCATTGGCAGACAATACACTTGATATTATCATTTGGATGCAAAGAATGCAACAACAACCCATCAGCAGGAATATAATGGCACCAACCCATACAGCAATTAAGACATTCATAAGTACTGTTCCCCAATTCCCAAACCAATTTTGGAAAAAGTCAGTCAATGGATTTTGTCCTGGTTTTGTAAGTTCAGAAACCTGTTGTAGGATCTCCAGATGGCTCTCTATGTCATGCTCATTATCAGGGATATACGAACAACACTCCACCTGGATAAGAGCGCAAGTACCTCCTTTCGCCGCTAGGGTGAAATCGAGCACCATACGATTCTGCAACACCACAGTCCTCATTGCAGTTAACTCATCCGTCACCAATTCTAGCGCAGAAAAAGTTGCATTGCTCAGAGTTTCTAACAGTTTTGACAGTTTTCTGAGTTCCCAAATAGATTTTACTGTCCCATACGCTGGAAGGATACCAGCCCAGGCAATAATATCATCGCCCAAGTCCATGTGCGATAGTCCCTTGCTGCTACTGTGGACCAAATCGTGATGATAAATCCAGGATGCATCAACGTTACCTACGGGATTAACAGGTTTATTAACAGCACGTACATTTCGAATTTTACCTTGGGGAAGAGAAAATGTATGTCTTATGGCTGGTGCCAAATAACCCAAGAAAAAACTGCCTGACCAATTTCTTGGTAACCATTTGTATGCTTTTCTACCACATATAAAATAACACTCATTCACTTTGAGGGTGGCATTAACTGGAATAAACTGTTTTCCTTTGTCTTGTATCCCTTTAAACAAGAAATTATACACAGATAACATTTTTTCAACAAAGCTTGTGACATTAATGAACCCTGTACTGTTAACAAATGCTAGTATAGGCTTGAAACTCGTTGTACAGTGTCCATCTATTGTACAGTTATGAGTTATGGTTTCGTTACAATGACTCCACCCAACTTTAATTTTGCCAGACCTTTGAAAGCATACAGTTCCATTCTGGCGACCCATGAAGGGTAATGCAATTTTGCCCTCCAAAGCTACGTTTGAGGTTTCAAACAGTAAATTAGTCCAGGTATCATTTACCCCCAAAGGTACTGTACTTAACATCAAACCACCATGTGCAGTGGGGATAGCTGTGCATATCCAACAATTTGAAACATTAAAAGACAAAGCATATGCATATTTGATAGCCTGGTATGTATTAAAAGGTGGATGCCAGGCTGTATTTTTATCTCTCCTTGCTTGGCTAGTTTTGTTTAGAAAGAATGGCCAAAACAGAAAAACAACACTTACACTTACTAATAACAAAATTATTTTACAATGCCTTTGTGGGAAGGGCTGCTCCCTTCCGGTATTTCCCTGCATTGCTACAACAGTCAGAAAAGTTCTTACGAAAACAGGATTACTACTAATCAGTGTTCCTCAGGGGAACTCAAATTCTTTTCCCACTCAAATTTCCTGACAATCTTGCAATGTGTCAGGTGGATCCAAGATGTTCGCTCCTTTATTTGAACTGCTGTGGGAGTAGAAATCAAAACCTGGTATGGTCCTTCCCACTTGGGTGAGTTCCAGGTCTTCCTTTTGATGATTTTGATCCAGACCCAGTCGCCAGGTTTCACTTCCAGGATCCTGTTGTTCTTCTGATCTGAAAAGCAATCATTCGTTAGAGAGGTGTTAGTTCTGGTCAGCAATTTCCTCATGTAATCTGCTATCTCTTCACCCCCCTCACATTCCGCAGGCAAAAGACCTTGCCACTGCGGGACGTAGTACGGTCTCCCGTATAATAGTTCAAATGGTGTGACCCCTTTTGAGGTGGGAGTGGTACGCATGGACAAGAGTGCTAGAGGTAAGCAGTTTATCCAAGACTGGTGTGTCTCGGCCATGAGTTTACGTAACTTGCCTTTGAGAATACCATTATGGCATTCAACCAACCCTGCTGACTGTGGGTGGTAGGCACAGTGGTGTTTTACTTCAATCTGAAAAACGGCAGCCAGCTTTTGAATAACTTGGTTTACAAAATGTGTGCCATTATCAGAATAGATGCGTGTGGGTAGCCCAAAATGAGGGATAATATTATTCGTAAGGGCCTTGGCTACCGACAGGGCATCTGGATGTGTTACTGGAAAAGCTTCAACCCATTTTGTAAAAGCGTCAATAATGACCAACACAAATCGCTTTTGTTGGATGGGAGTTAGTTCAATGAAATCCATACAGATTGTATGAAATGGGTACGGAGGCAGTGGAAAAGCTGCTGGGGTGACCCTTACCCCTCCTCCATGATATCGTGCACAAAGCAGGCACGATAAACAGAATCGTTTGGCATATGCTATAAAGCCCTTAGTCCAGAAAATTTGCTGGATCATCTGAACCATAGCAGCAGGGCCCAGATGAGATGGGCCGTGTGTCACTAATGAAGCATACCTAAAAAGGTTAGTTGGTAAAACATACTTGTCATTTGGACCTACAAAAATTCCCTGTTTTTGAATAGCCCCATATTTAACCCATCGCTGTTTTTCCTGAACTGTACTAAGTTTCTGCATCACCTGTAAAGTTTGTAAATCAAATTTATCTGTAGGGTGAAGTTCCTTTTGTGTGGTCTCGAGTGCAAAAGTAGAGGTTAAGGCTACACCTTTTGCGGTTTTGTCAGCTAGTGCATTTCCAAGTGATACTGGATCTTTGGCATTTGTGTGTGCTGCGCATTTACAGATGGCCAGTCCCCGTGGCAGCTGGACAGCTTGTAGGAGGCTAAGGATTAAATCCTTGTGGGTTATTTCCTTTCCCGAGGCCGTAACCATTCCCCTATTTTTCCATTGCTGTGCAAAGACATGGACCGTGGAAAAAGCATACTGACTATCTGTGTAGATAGTAACTGCCTTATCCTTGGAGATGGTGCATGCTCTGGTTAAAGCAATCAGTTCAGCCGCCTGTGCGGACAGGTTTCTGGGGAGGGGTTTTGCCTCTAACACCTCAGTCGCAGTTGTGACTGCATAACCCACTTGCGTGATACCTGCCTCATTTTTACGTGCTGACCCATCTACAAACAGGGTCCAATCTGAATCTGCCACAAAGGTTGGTCCTTAAGATCTGGTCTTGGTAAGACATTGGAGTGTATCAAATCTAAGCACACATGAGGGGCACCGTCATCAGCTGTGGGCAACAGCGTGGCTGGATTTAGAGTAGTGCATCGCTCAATAGTCATGTGTGGTTGTGATAGTAACACTGTCATACAAGATAAGTGTCTGCTATGAGAGAGAAAGGTAACTTTATCCTGCAGTAGTATTACCGCCACGGAGTGCGGTACTCGTAAGGTGAGGTCATGGAATAAAACTAGGGTTGCAGACGCTTGTACAGCCTGTGCGGCTGCAACTACAGCTTGTACACAATGTGGCAGAGATCGTGCCACTGTGACTAACTTGCTGGAATAAAAAGCTAAAGGTCTCAACTTATCCCCATAGGTTTGCAACAGAACTGATGTCATAAAGCCCTGCTTACAATCTACTGTCTGAACAAAAGGTTTCGTATAGTCAGGGAAGCTAAGTGTTGCAGATCCTGCTATCAATTGTTTTACCCTAGTAAATGCCTGTATTGCCTTATCCGTCCACTGCAGCGCGTCATGTGCTGCCATGGGAAGTGCAAAAATAAGTTCTGAAAGTGGACTCACTTCCTCTGCATAGTTGGGAATCCAACTACGACAAAAATTAGTTATTCCTAAAAATGACATAATTTCCTTTTTCATGCTGGGCATTGGTGCTTGTAAAATAGCTTCTTTTCTACAGTTATCTAGTTGTCTGCCAGCAATTGAAATGGTATAGCCTAGATACCGTACTTCAGTTCTACAAAATTGTAATTTAGATTTGTTTACCTTGTGTCCTTCTTTTGCCAAAAAATGCAACAACCGAATAGTTTCGGACTCGCAGACAGCCTCCGTGGGTGCGGCCAGTAAGATGTCGTCCACGTATAACAGTAGATGACAGCCATTCTCTGGTTGAAACTGTGCCAGGTTTGTCGACATTTCTTGCGAAAAGATTGTAGGACTTTCACAGTATCCCTGTGGCAGTCGTGTGTATGTATACCGCTTGCTCATGAACGTAAAGGCAAACCAAAATCTACTATCTTCCTGTAGAGGGATAGAGAAAAATGCGTTACTGATATCAATGACAGAAAAATACTTATCTGTGGGAAGGATATCGTTCAACAGCATAGATGGATCAGGGACCACAGGAGCCCTTGGCACTATGGCAGCATTTACAGCCTGCAGATCCTGTACCAGTCTCCATGTCCCGTCCGGTTTCCTTACTGGGAACAAGGGTGTATTACACGGTGAATCTGTGCATGGAATTAAAACCCCAGCTATTAGTAGAGCTGTGATTACTGGTAAGATGCCTTCTTCTGCCTTTTTACTTAATGGATACTGACACTTATGAGGTCTAAAATCGGATTTTGGAATTATTTTAACCTGTCCTGCTGTTCTCATTAGCCCGATGTCATGCTGTCCTAGGGACCATAAGGATTCTGGTACTGACTGTAGTTTCAATTCTTCCTGTGGAGTCAGAAAGAATAGTCAGGATGGCATGTCTCCTGTCGGTACTAACTGATCTTCTCGAAGATGTACTGTTGGTCTGGCTTGGGTCACCCAATTTAACTTCTGTACCTGAACTCCCTTGCCTGCCAGTTGTTCCGGTGTCATCCTTGACCACTCGGTAACTTTTTTCCCAACTATATACCATGCCACCTGTTCTTCCCTAGTTACAGATACATGTGGGGTGGAAGCATTTAGAAAGAGCTGTTGCATGTCTCTTGTGAGACTACAAGTAACTGCAGAGTTCCCGACTCTGTCCCAATAAAGATTATGTAATAGGATTCTGGTTACTTTGTGTTTAAAGAATTGTTCCTCATACTTGGGATCGGGTCCCACATTTTTCCTGTAATACATTGTACATTGCAGTTGTTTGGCAGCTTCCGGTAATTGAATGGTCGTACCGTATTTGCTCAAAGCTAGATTAGTTAACTCATTGACCACGCTTCGCGGTCCTGTTTCAATAAGATCATTGCTATACCAGTAATGTAGATCCCCTTGCCCTACCTGCAACATCTCATCTTGGATTCCCATACACTTAGCCAAGATTCCTGATGCAGTTGGTACTGCTGCTATTCCAAAAACATATTTCAGGTCTCTTCCTAGTAAATTAACAGGGCAAATCTGGGAGATAATCACACGAAATCTAATGGTTTGATTAGTTTCAGGGTCCGTAAACCATAAAGGTTTAGACAAAGTTTCCTTATAAATGAGGCCATCAGCTGCTTTGACTAGTACATAGTCATTAGTAATCACATTGGATGGTACCACAGTGTGTTTCAATATGGTTCTAGAAGCCCCTGAGTCACATAAAAACTCTATGTCCCTCCCTTCAACCTGTAATATGATTACCAGTTGCACATCTAACTGCATAGTCATAGCTAGAGCTGTCAGGTTTACAAACTGACAGCCACTCTTTTCTGAAAAATCAGTTATCTCATGTTCCCATTCTGCACATTCTCCTTCACCTTCTTCATTTACATCCTCAAAATCATCCTCTCTTTGCATTACTGGCTCTTGCCAGCCAATTTCAGTGCCTGGGCCCGGTTTATCCGTGCTGCCATCATATAGTCATGCTGAACCATGCTCTGGAGCAGCAGCAGGCTTCCCGGGACTCCGGCAATCCCTTGCAAAATGTCATTTCTTTCCGCATTTAAAGCATTCCCCCCTCTTTTGTCTACCTTCATAATCTTCGGAATGTCCTACATCCCCTCTTCCTCTACCTCTACCTCGTCCCCTTCCTCTACCTCTGTTGGCTGAGTTATGCACTAACATAAGTGTCCCATCCGCACCTACTGCAAAGGTTTGAGCCTGTTTCCTTTTTCGTTCCTCTAGATACTTCTCTGCATGTCTTGCATACTCCAGTAAGGGTTGCAGATGTGCTGTCCTGTGATCTATCATATGTTTTTGAATGAAGTTACTAACTGCAGTTCTGCACCCTTTTAAAAAGGCATTTTTTAGTTGCTGTTCATAAGATGAGTCATCTTTTTGATCATTTGGTCTTTTCATTCCACTATGGTTATCAAAACATTGGTTAAGTCTCTGTAAGTAATGATCTACATTTTCATCTTCAGCCTGTAGACACTGATTAATGCAAGTCCAATCTGCCCTAGGTTTCCAGTGATCTGTAATATGCTTTAACAAGGCTTGTGATTGCGTCTTAAATGTTTCAGAACCAAAAGCACGTGCTTTACCATCTGCCCTAGTTAGGGGATTCCACTCTCCACAAATTAAGTGCCAGTCTGGTCCTAGGATTTGGCGAATTACCTGTTCTAATTCAACGGAATTTAATTTGTAACTTTCCATCATACCTGTAATGTCTTCGCTAAATTTAGTCATATCTAATTTTGGGTGTGGTATGCCCTCCACAGCTTTTCGAATGTCTTCCCGTGTCCAAGGTCGGTAAACAAAAATAGTAGGACCCTGACCGGGTGTTCCTGCCTGGGGGTTTGCTACTTCTATAAGGGGATATGAGTCCGTGGATACCGTATTTAAGTCACCCTCTTGTGATTCGGCTTCCTTAAGCTTCCATTTGTCTACAGTACGTTTCCGAAGTGCTATGGACCCATCTATTTGTTTTGTAATTACTATGGGGGGTACAATCCTATCCTGATTCTCTGTATCATCTACCTGATACTGGGGTGGACTAGCCACGTCTTTAGGGTCCTCGCGATACAGGGGCGGGGCTGTCGGTTTACGACAAACAACAGATGTCTCGTCATCCTCTTTGCGGACAAAAAATGCATCTTTTGCACTCGAGCCACCACTTTCCTTATTTAAAAATTGTTCCTTATGTCTTTTATTAGCTTCTTCCAACCATTTCTGTGCTTGAGGAAATCCCATCTTTTTTTGTTTCTTAACCTTACCTCCTGAGTCCCTGCGCAGGTCTCTCACTAGCTTTTGACATTCTGCTCTATTTAAGGTACCACTAAACCCATAATCTTTTTTCCATTTTTTTATATATTTTAGATTTTTTGGATGTAATTTAAACATATATTCCTCATCTTCAGTCCTTTTAGTTAAGCAGCCCTTACTAATACAACAACTGCTTCCTATTCCCATTTTTCTTATTTAAAAGAAAAACTGTTTCCTTTTCCTGAGATCTCTTACCGGTCTTTTGTAAAATTTTAACAAAAGAAATTCCTTTATGACTAGTCCCGTAAAAAAAGTACTTTTATGAATGAAAAAAAGCTTACCTTACTGCGGATCTTCCGCCTCGTTAAATCACCGTCCACGGATCGAACGTAAAGGCAAACCAAAATCTACTATCTTCCTGTAGAGGGATAGAGAAAAATGCTTACTGATATCAATGACAGAAAAATACTTATCTGTGGGAAGGATATCGCTCAACAGCATAGATGGATCAGGGACCACAGGAGCCCTTGGCACTATGGCAGCATTTACAGCCTGCAGATCCTGTACCAGTCTCCATGTCCCGTCCGGTTTCCTTACTGGGAACAAGGGTGTATTACACGGTGAATCTGTGCATGGAATTAAAACCCCAGCTATTAGTAGAGCTGTGATTACTGGTAAGATGCCTTCTTCTGCCTTTTTACTTAATGGATACTGACACTTATGAGGTCTAAAATCGGATTTTGGAATTATTTTAACCTGTCCTGCTGTTCTCATTAGCCCGATGTCATGCTGTCCTAGGGACCATAAGGATTCTGGTACTGACTGTAGTTTCAATTCTTCCTGTGGAGTCAGAAAGAATAGTCAGGATGGCATGTCTCCTGTCGGTACTAACTGATCTTCGAAGATGTACTGTTGGTCTGGCTTGGGTCACCCAATTTAACTTCTGTACCTGAACTCCCTTGCCTGCCAGTTGTTCCGGTGTCATCCTTGACCACTCGGTAACTTTTTTCCCAACTATATACCATGCCACCTGTTCTTCCCTAGTTACAGATACATGTGGGGTGGAAGCATTTAGAAAGAGCTGTTGCATGTCTCTTGTGAGACTACAAGTAACTGCAGAGTTCCCGACTCTGTCCCAATAAAGATTATGTAATAGGATTCTGGTTACTTTGTGTTTAAAGAATTGTTCCTCATACTTGGGATCGGGTCCCACATTTTTCCTGTAATACATTGTACATTGCAGTTGTTTGGCAGCTTCCGGTAATTGAATGGTCGTACCGTATTTGCTCAAAGCTAGATTAGTTAACTCATTGACCACGCCATGTCCTGTTTCAATAAGATCATTGCTATACCAGTAATGTAGATCCTTGCCCTACCTGCAACATCTCATCTTGGATTCCCATACACTTAGCCAAGATTCCTGATGCAGTTGGTACTGCTGCTATTCCAAAACATATTTCAGGTCTCTTCCTAGTAAATTAACAGGGCAAATCTGGGAGATAATCACACGAAATCTAATGGTTTGATTAGTTTCAGGGTCCGTAAACCATAAAGGTTTAGACAAAGTTTCCTTATAAATGAGGCCATCAGCTGCTTTGACTAGTACATAGTCATTAGTAATCACATTGGATGGTACCACAGTGTGTTTCAATATGGTTCTAGAAGCCCCTGAGTCACATAAAAACTCTATGTCCCTCCCTTCAACCTGTAATATGATTACCAGTTGCACATCTAACTGCATAGTCATAGCTAGAGCTGTCAGGTTTACAAACTGACAGCCACTCTTTTCTGAAAAATCAGTTATCTCATGTTCCCATTCTGCACATTCTCCTTCACCTTCTTCATTTACATCCTCAAAATCATCCTCTCTTTGCATTACTGGCTCTTGCCAGCCAATTTCAGTGCCTGGGCCCGGTTTATCCGTGCTGCCATCATATAGTCATGCTGAACCATGCTCTGGAGCAGCAGCAGGCTTCCCGGGACTCCGGCAATCCCTTGCAAAATGTCATTTCTTTCCGCATTTAAAGCATTCCCCCCTCTTTTGTCTACCTTCATAATCTTCGGAATGTCCTACATCCCCTCTTCCTCTACCTCTACCTCGTCCCCTTCCTCTACCTCTGTTGGCTGAGTTATGCACTAACATAAGTGTCCCATCCGCACCTACTGCAAAGGTTTGAGCCTGTTTCCTTTTTCGTTCCTCTAGATACTTCTCTGCATGTCTTGCATACTCCAGTAAGGGTTGCAGATGTGCTGTCCTGTGATCTATCATATGTTTTTGAATGAAGTTACTAACTGCAGTTCTGCACCCTTTTAAAAAGGCATTTTTTAGTTGCTGTTCATAAGATGAGTCATCTTTTTGATCATTTGGTCTTTTCATTCCACTATGGTTATCAAAACATTGGTTAAGTCTCTGTAAGTAATGATCTACATTTTCATCTTCAGCCTGTAGACACTGATTAATGCAAGTCCAATCTGCCCTAGGTTTCCAGTGATCTGTAATATGCTTTAACAAGGCTTGTGATTGCGTCTTAAATGTTTCAGAACCAAAAGCACGTGCTTTACCATCTGCCCTAGTTAGGGGATTCCACTCTCCACAAATTAAGTGCCAGTCTGGTCCTAGGATTTGGCGAATTACCTGTTCTAATTCAACGGAATTTAATTTGTAACTTTCCATCATACCTGTAATGTCTTCGTCAAATTTAGCCATGTCTAACTTTGGGTGTGGTATGCCCTCCACAGCTTTTCTAATGTCTTCCCGTGTCCAAGGTCGGTAAACAAAATAGTAGGACCCTGACCGGTGTTCCTGCCTGGGGGTTTGCTACTTCTATAAGGGGATATGAGTCTGTGGATACTGTATTTAATTCACCCTCTTGTGATTCGGCTTCCTTAACTTTCCATTTGTCTACAGTACGTTTCCGAAGTGCTATGGACCCCTCTATTTGTTTTGTAATTACTATGGGGGGTATAATCTTATCCTGATTCTCTGTGTCATCTACCTGATACTGGGGTGGACTAGCCACGTTTTCAGGGTCCTCGTGATACAGGGGTGGGGCTGTTGGTTTACGACAGACAACAGATGTCTCGTCATCCTCTTTGCGGACAAAAAATGCATCTTTTGCACTCGAGCCACCACTTTCCTTATTTAAAAATTGTTCCTTATGTCTTTTATTAGCTTCTTCCAACCATTTCTGTGCTTGAGGAAATCCCATCTTTTTTTGTTTCTTAACCTTACCTCCTGAGTCCCTGCGCAGGTCTCTCACTAGCTTTTGACATTCTGCTCTATTTAAGGTACCACTAAACCCATAATCTTTTTTCCATTTTTTTATATATTTTAGATTTTTTGGATGTAATTTAAACATATATTCCTCATCTTCAGTCCTTTTAGTTAAGCAGCCCTTACTAATACAACAACTGCTTCCTATTCCCATTTTTCTTATTTAAAAGAAAAACTGTTTCCTTTTCCTGAGATCTCTTACCGGTCTTTTGTAAAATTTTAACAAAAGAAATTCCTTTATGACTAGTCCCGTAAAAAAAGTACTTTTATGAATGAAAAAAAGCTTACCTTACTGCGGATCTTCCGCCCTCGTTCGTCACCGTCCCACGGATCGAATCTAAGAGTGACTGGCCTCTACTTACGAATTCTTCGTCGGAGGTCTTTCCGTTCAAGGGAGTCCGAGATTCGTTCTCCCTTTCCTGTACAGGTTTTTCAGTCCCTCTTATGCGATTCATGCCGTGAAGAGGTGGCCCCACGTTGGGTGCCAGAAATGTCAAAAGATTTTTAATACTCTTAACATATACTGGAAGAATCACGCAGATAAAATGTAAGCCAAAAAAGGTTTATTTTACATGCATGGAGACCTGCTACAAAACTTGATATGTCAGCAGTCTGAATTCTATACATTTTACATGGGTTTATATAGTATCCTTTGCATGCACACAGCAGCTGATTACTAGACAAGGAATTTAAGTCAAGGCTATAAATTTGCTCACTGGAGTCTTAGATGATCACAAATCAGGTACAAGATAAGCTGGTGCCTACCCCAAGGTAACAGCTATACATTCCTCCTTGGTCAGAGGTCAGTCACAAGATTAGCTTGTGCCTGGACCAAGGCAGCATCTGTGCATTCCTTTTTGGTCAGCAAACTCTTTTCGAGAAAAACAACTCATTTTAGCTTATATTTCTTTACACGCAATACAGTTTCACATTTTAACCCTTTTTATACAGGATACAAAGATGTTGAACACAAAGATTCTTACTACACCCATCCATTGAGGAATGAATAAAAATTGACAATATCAGTTCAATACTTCTTTCAAACTACACTTAAACGATCATCTAAAATGTATTTGGCTATGCTGTTACACCTCTCCTGGGATAACCAAAATGCTCCCACTCTCTCATCATCTTTTTCTGGGCCTATCTTGTGATCTGTATAGCCTCTCTTCTCACTTAATGGCTCTCATACTCCTCCTGGTATAACTGCAACCTGGTTTACTGCTCTTCGTATTTTAAATCACCTCCTATGCTTATCAACCTCACAAATTACAGTTTTTTTTCTGCCTTAAACATAAAACTTTGTAACAAACTGGATTGTATGCCAATCATAAATCTGCTTTCATTGTCTTGTCCTCAAATGTAACACTGTATTAGATTTTTATTCTGCTGTGTACTACTTCCATGTCTTTATCAAACCGTGACTAACTTATATTGACATACAATTTATTTATGTTTTAGAGCATGTGAGGAATATTGCTAATAAAAAAGCAGAGAGCTCTATAGCTGAACATTTTAGTTTGTTTCATGATGGAGAAGTAAAGGGCTACAAGGCACTGTTTTGGAAAAAATGCAAATATCTAGATTTGATGTTTCTTTTATCAAAAAACAGTTGCTTTTAAAAGAATCTACTTACATTTTAAAATATGACACCCAGTCTTGAGTAGGACTAAATGAAGACTGTAATTGGAGAGTACTTCTTTAATTGTATGATTGTGTATATATGGGGCAAGTTTTTTTATTTTGTGTTATACTCATTGATAGCTTTGGCTGAGATGTCAGAGTTTCATTAAATTTGCTGGCTATACTGGTGGTTGTTTCTTTTTTGCTACAAGGCAACTTTTCATTTTGTGCATCAGTTATATTTATGTTTATTGTCTGAACTGTATTATATGTTGTTTTACTGTTTACTCATATTGTTGTGGATATTTTCTCCCTGGACCGCCAATGAAAAGGGACAGCTTGTTTTCCCTGTTGGACCATCCCAGTAAACAAATGCAATAAATAAACACATAAATAAGTAAGTAAATAAATAAATAAATCCTAATCTGTCCATTATAACATCCATCGCCCCTCCTCCACTCCACCAAATTTCACCTTTCTCATATTTTATCAGCCCACGTTAATTCCTGTTATCTGTCTCCTTTTCCTGTCTTTTTTGTATATATGTTTATATGTATATATTTTTGTTGAATATTATCTTAATGGGCAAATTCATTCTGAAGCTGGGAGGGGAGTAAGGGATTGTTGGAGGTTTAAAAGGAGCTCGAGGATGACAGAGACTGGATTTGACAAACAGCTTAATAACCACTGATCTTATCAGATGGACTAGGATGAAAAGTACCCAGCATTGTGGTTGGTACCAAATGAGAGTCTCTTGTGACAAGTTCCATGGAAGGGTCTACTACTTCTTTCGTAACAAAAGAATCATAAAAAAGCATTGGTTTATTTTACGTTGTAACGATATCTTTGTCTCTATTTTTCCACATACTTGTGAGTTTAACATTAGAAAGGGATATGAATTTACAGCAATTTTAAGATCTCTATATTAAACTCATGATGCTCAGTCTAGTGTTTTGGACAGCATTTATGAATATAGAGTCTGCAGTAGTTGTGCCACATCTAATTATATTTTATCATTTGCACACTTTACTACCAGAAATGCACAAAGAAGGTTTGACATACATGGCACTGTTATATGATCAGCATCATGGGAAGCACATCTGGCACAATGTACCTATGGGTCCTTCTAAGTGGAAGGGTTATTGAATGTTTAAAGAAAGAATTAGTATACCCCTCACCTTAGTGATATCAGATGTGGCAGATATAGGTGTGCACTAGGCAAACACCTCAGCAGTCACTGACAGGCAAGTTTTTTCATTATGGGAATAGATACAGTGAAAACTAACTAAACTGGTATCACCTATAGGACCATATAAGTAGCAAGGATTTCCTCAATGTATAAAGACAGAATTATTATACACCTACACCTTAGTAATATTAGTTGTGGCAAAGATATGAGTGATCTATACAAGTACCTCAGCACTCACCCACAGGTAAGGTTTGCCTTTATGGGAATAGAGAGGGTGAAAGCTAACTACAGTAGTATTACAGATATTTATACTATGCTGGGTCATAAAGAAAAAATCTAGATAGCAAATACTGGAATACTGATTTAACCACCCTTAAATGAACAATATTGAATTCACTTGGTTATCTAATTGCTTTACAGATGTTTTTGTTTTATGATGCTACATTTAACAATGACTATCTCTCTTGCATAAAATGTATTATGTCAAATCATTATGGTTATAGTCCTGCTTTATGGATTGCTTATGATATTTGGGCACATACTGTGATTCATGTTATTTAATTATTTGTTTTAGTTTTTACTTTTTATTTATTTATTTTTATTTCTAATTTTTAGTTTAGATGTTTATTCCTGCCATAATTGTTAATCTCTTTATTGAGTTAATTATACTGAGTCTAATTATATGTTGATTCCAACTGTTTGGCAGGTAGCTTGGGGGCTAAAGCACTGAGCTGTTAATGAGTGTCATGGTTTCCCCAGTGCGCAGTTTGATTCCTTTTACTTTCCTTTGTTTACTGTGCAACTCTGAACAAGTCATTTAACCAGAGAGTGCTCTCAGCCTTCTCCTGAAAAGGAATGATTGTGTCTGATTAGCTTACCTTGTCAGCAAAAAAAATAAGTTAAAAAATATCATCACCATGCAAATGATTTAGCTTTGTCATAAAATGCTTTTAAATCAGTGTCTGTAGTGACAACGCTTTTGTGAAACCAGTCTGGGTTTTGGGGCAGTTTTTTGCTGTAACTACTGTCAGTAGATGTTTTTTGTTCACCTGACCAAATGCAGGATGTTTTGTGTTTAGCAGCTTATCTGTGCACTGGTAGGGTACACCACATCCATGGTGTTCTGGTGTGTGTGTGTGTGTATGTGTGTGTGTGTGTGTGTGTGTGTGTGTGTGTGTGTGTGTGTGTGTGTGTGTGTGTGTGTGTGTATGTGTGTATGCATATATACATTCTTGGATCCTGGATTTAGACGCATGTATTCAGCACATCGGGCAGTGAACACCCTTCAGCACTCGTTTCCGTAGCAGGTACAGATTTTACAGGATTGGGTTGCTAGGCCGACGCCCAACCCTCCTCACCACACACTTGCATGCATACACTCACACCTAGTGCCAGTTTAGAATGTTCAGTCCACCTACTATTGTTTATTACAGTGATTTTCTTAACTTCATGGTTTTACTGTTGTAAAGCTTTCATCTGTGCTTTTGCCAGAATCGATTAATGGTTTGGAACCACTTTCTTTCTGTTATTTTTCATTATATGATTCTCTGCTTCCATGTAATTCTCTGTGGAATCCCTCTGACATTTGGTATCATGTAAAGGTTACTACTAATGCAGTCTTTTCAGTGCATGTGAGCAATTCTGAGGACTTTTTGTTCTAGTGAAAGCAGTGATGTCCAAGTTGTTGGTTTAACTACTGAGGTTGGGAGTTCTTAATCCTTACAAGGATGACCCTTATTTGTTTGCAGTAGGAACTTCAGCTAACAGTGATGTTGATGAGGCTGTGTTGTCTCTTTCATACCATATTGTTCTCCTAGGATATAATGAATTTCTTTTGCTTATTACTAAATACTTATGTGTGTGTGTGTTTGTGTGTGTGCGTGTACATATATATATATATATATATATATATATATATAATATATATATATATATATATAGATATATATATATATATATATATATATATATATATATATATATATACATGTTCATCGTGTTACACTGCTGCAGTCATCACACTTGGGTTATTTGCCGTCAGACGGTCCCGCAGTCGGCCCGAGTTCCAAATTCTTGGTCCGGCGTCGGTTGCTGTCGCTTCTTCTCTGACGTCAGTGCGACAGGGGTATAAAAGAGGCAGCCAACGCCATTTTCTCCAGTCTTTCTTGCCGTGCGGTGCGCGAAGCAGAAGCAGTTCACAAGTGCCGGTCGGCCGACTCCTGAGATTTTCAAATCGAATTTCAGACCGAAGTCTTCAATAAAGCTAAGTACCCCGTTGGGGAACCTTTTCTTGCCTCAGTCCGATGTCAGAAAAAGTTAATAATTGCATTTCTTGTGGGAAGCAAATACCTCATAAGGATTTTCATTCTTATTGTATCCCTTGCCTAGGCCCAGACCGTGACGTCACAGGTTGTCGGTTTTGTGCTAGGTTTAACAAACAAACTATTAAACTTCGGTTTGATTTCGCCCGACATTATTTTGGTAGAAAATTTAATTATACCATGCCGTCGGAGTAACCGACGACTGGGATGCATAAAAAGCGCAAAGATAAGGACAGGCAGCTGAGACCCAAACCAGCCACCGAGGCCTCTGCTAGGCCAGTCGCTGGTTCTCAGGTTTTCAGTGAGGCGCCCACGCAGCCCCTGATGACTGCTAATTTAGAACCCCAGCCTGCATCCGACTCCCAAGCAGAGATTGCAGGGCCTCCAGAGCCTTTATCTTTAGGCCCTTCCAACTCCATGGCTGACGGGGATTCCGGTGCAGTTGAAAGGCCATCAGTTGCTGAAGGTGTCTTCAGACTGAGTACACTTACTATTAAATCCTATGCAAAACTGAAAAATTCCATTAAAAGTAAGGAAGCCTGTACAGCAGTCTCCAGTGCAAGGCCCCATGCCTAAGAAACAGATGCTTAAGATGGCCGAAGACTTAATTACCCTAATCAGGGGTTCCCATCCCCCAGTTGACAAAAGGTGGAGGAGGACTACGCTTCCTCTGACCAGGTTTCCATTTCCAAAGATTCTTCTGAGGAACAGGAGTACTCTTTTCCCCCTTATGAAGACTCTGATTCTGAAGAGTCCATTCCTTCAGAAACGCTTTCTCTGACCAGGTTTCCATTTCCAAAGATTCTTCTGAGGAACAGGAGTACTCTTTTCCCCCTTATGAAGACTCTGATGCTGAAGAGTCCATTCCTTCAGCATCTCCCCCAGAAGACTACTCTTTTGTGGAAACTTTACATGCCATGAGGGAACATTTCCACTGGGAAGGCCAGGATTACTCTGATTCTAAGAAAAGATTCCGAGAGTTCCTCTTACTACCCCAGCACTGACCCCTTGCTATTCCACCTGTGTTAGACATTGTGGATGATGTTTATTCAGAATCTAGCCTTAACCCAGATTCATTACCTCCTGCACCAGCCAAACCAGACAGATACTACAGAGTCCCTGACTCACATAAATTCCTATATAAAAGCCCTGTTGCTGACCCAGAAACCACTTCCCAGGGTCCCAAAAGGGTTAAGGCCTCTATTGCTAAAAATCCTGAAAGAGATTCTAGAGCGCTAGACAGATGGGGAAAGAAAGTATATACCTGAGCTACTCTAGCTATGAGGGCCTTAAATTGCCAGTTTCACATGCTGAAATATTAACAATATTTGATGTCTCAATTAAAACAAAAAATGAGCACACATACAGAGCAGCCTGATTACAAGGAAGTGCAAGATTTGTTGCATGCAGCAGAACAAGTGGGAAAACATACTTTGCAATGTGGATTTGATTCATTGGAAGCTTCTTGCAGAGCAGCTGTAACAGGGTCTGTCATTCGTAGGCATGCTTGGTTAAAAGAACAAACTTTACCTGATCATGTTAAAGCAAAGTTATTGGATGCACCCTTACAGCAGGATGTTTTATTTGGTGTGAAAGCAGAAGAGGTTTTAAAGAAAATGGAGGATAAGGCAAAATCTATGCAGACGGTCAAGGATTTTTTACAGGTTCATCCCCCTGTGTCAGCAGAAATTGGCCAACCAAAAACTGGTCCTTTCCAATTTCTGACAGACCACAGAGGGGCAAATACAGACGCCCAAGGGGCAGAGGTCAACCACAAGGCTCTTACAAGCCGCGACAATGGGGTGCCACAAACCAGAAAGGAGGAGAAGACAGGTCTCAAACTATCAGAAGACAATCACAATGACTTACCCCTCAGACTGCCAAGCAAATCACTCTTGGCAGCTCCCTTGGGAGGAAAACTTGCACTTTTAGCAGACAATTGGCACATCATCACAAAAGACAAATGGGTCCTAAAATATTGTAACTCAAGGATACAGGTTCCACTTTCACACTTTACCAAGGATAAAAGGAATGCCAAACCTGCCATCAAATCAATGGGCAGATGCTCAAAGAGAAATTATAGCACTCATCAACATGAGAGCCATTCAACAGGTTCCTATACAGGAGCAAGAACAAGGATTTTACTCAAGACTCTTTCTGGTTCCCCGAAAGGACAAAGACTGGAGACCCATTCTGGACCTTTCAGTTCTAAGCACATACCTGGAAGTACCCAAATTCAAGATGCTCACACTACAGCAACTTCTTCCCATGCTGGGCAAGAAGGCTTGGCTAGTAATGTTGGACCTCAAGGAGGCATACCTGCATGTCCCTATCAGACAAAATTGCAGAAGATACCTCCGTTTTATAGCAGGTACAACTCATTACCAATTCTCTGCACTGCCCTTTGGCTTATCTACTGTGCCCAGGGTCTTCACAAAATGCCTGGCACCAGTAATTGCATACTGCAGACAAAGAAGAATCCAAATATATCCATAACTGGATGACTGCCTTATTCAAGCAGACAGCAAGGACATTCTTTTAAAACATCTGGCATTTGTAAAAAACCTACTAAGTTGCCTAGGGTGCACAGTAAATGAAAAGAAGTTAAAACTAGTGCCCTCACAAAACATAATATTCCTGGGTACCAGCTTAAATACAACGGCCCAGATGGCTTATCTCATGCCAGACAAGCAAGGACAACTGACTCAATACTTCAAAATGATGGCAACAAAGACCCAACTCCCTGCAAGAAAAATTCTGCAGGCCTTGGGATTCATGGCATCTTGCATACTACTAATACCATATGCCAAACTGCATATGAGGAAATTACAATGGTACCTGTAAAGCATATGGACTCAACACAGCCACAGCTTGGAAACAATAATACCACTAATTCCCTGCCTTCAACAGGAGTTTCTATGGTGGGCTCAGGCATGTCACCTCAACAAGGGTCAGCCTTTCACCTTGCCTACAGCCAGGCAAACAATGACAACAGATGCATCGGATTACACCTGGGGAGCACACATGGCAGGACAGTGTATTCAGGGCAAGTGGTCTTCAGATCAAATGCATCCCCACATCTATCAAAAAGAGATGCTAGCTGTACAAAATGCCCTAACAGCTTTCAAGGACCTCCTACATCCAGGACAACTTCTAATAAAGACGGACAACACCACAGTGATGTGGTACATAAACAAACAAGAGGGTACACATTACTACCCCCTATGCAGGCAAGCAATGACCTTGTGGAACACAGCACTGACCTACCAAGTTCAACTACAAGCACAATTCCTGCCAGGAAAGAAAAATACATTGGCAGACAAACTAAGCAGAAATATCATGGATCCTCACAAGTGGAAACTAGACCCATAAGTATTCACAATGATAACTCAAAAATGGGGGAGCCCAGACATAGATCTGTTTACCTCCCCCCAAAACTACCAACTGCAAAAGTTTTGCACAAGGACATACCACACACTAGCTTGGAAAGTGGACGCCCTCTCATTCAGTTGGAAAACACTAACAGTGTATGCCTTTCCTCCACTGCCTCTTCTGGCAAAGGTGTTGCTAAAATCCAGATTAGAGAGGCCACAAATGATACTCATTGCTCCAGACTGGCCACGCCAACACTGATATCCAATATTAAGGAACATGGCTCAAGGCCCACCATGGATTTTACCTCAAATTCCTCACCTGCTGACTCAGCAAAACAATAAGATTCTACACAGCCAGCTCAAGACTTTAAATCTGGCTGCATGGCAGATTATCTAAACAACCAGTCAACACTTCTCTCTACAGCTGTTATGGATGTCATTCTGGAGGCCAGGAGACCCAGTACCAGGAAAACCTACTCAGACAAATGGAAAAGATTCTCCACCTGGAACCAGGCTAAAGGCCAAAATCCTCTTGTCCCAAATATTCCTCAGATTCTGCAATATTTAACTGAGATGTTGCACAAAGGCCTTTCCTTTTCATCTATAAAGATCCACGCTTCAGCTATTTCAGCTCATTACAACACGGATCCTCCTATTTTTTCACATCCATTATTAAGACAGTACCTCAGAGGGGCTAAGAACATAAGACTGCCCCGAAGAGCACCAACACCAACTTGGGACCTCAATTTTGTTTTGGAAAAACTTACACTACCGCCCTTCGAGCTAGCTTTTTCAGCTGATTTACAATTTTTATCATGGAAAACTGCCCTGCTGCTAGCAATAACTTCAGCACAAAGAGTCTCAGAGCTACAGGCCCTAATGGCAGTGGAGCCTTTCATCATTTTTCATCAAAACAGAGTCTCTTTACGAGCCAACCCTTCCTTTATGCCAAAGATAGTATCCAGTGTGGCTCTAAACCAAACCATTCATTTACCCTCCTTTTATCCAAACCCCCAGAATAAAGGGAAAAGGCTCCTACACTATTTGGAAACTCACAGGCAATTACGTTTCTACTTGGATAAAACAAAGGTTTTCAGAAAATCTGATCAGCTCTTTGTATCCTATGCTGCAGGATTTCAAGGAAAGCCTAAATCAAAACAGACCATTTTAAAATGGATAGGACATTGTATCCGTTTCTGCTACACACACCATGGGAATCCTGTACCTGGTAACATTAGACCTCATTCCACCAGGGCTACAGCAACATCAGCAGCCTTCCTCAGAGGGGTACCAACCAAGGATATTTTGGAAGCTGCAACTTGGAGTTCAGTGCACACCTTCACCAAGCACTACCACTTACCTCT
Organism: Protopterus annectens; assembly: GCF_019279795.1. Lineage (NCBI taxonomy): Eukaryota > Metazoa > Chordata > Ceratodontiformes > Protopteridae > Protopterus > Protopterus annectens. The sequence continues at coordinate 1,192,764,007 of NC_056732.1, read as the reverse complement.
ATACTCAAAAACCAGAGCTGGCTTTGCCACTGCAGTTTTGCAGGGCTTACTAGCTTCTCCAAACCCTGTTTAGTACCAACCACCCAGCCTTAGCTTTGGGATTCAACCCAAGTGTGATGACTGCAGCAGTGTAACACGATGAACATAGTACAGTTTTGTACCTACCATAGATGTAGATGTTCGAGTGTTCACACTGTTGCAGTCCTGGTTACCCTCCCACCTTCCCCTCTTCTTACCTGGGGTTTATCTATAGCTTCCTGTTTATACAATCTCTAAGATGTATTTCTATATGGTGTATTTGCTTACAGCTGTAGCTATTGTTTTCTACTTATATAATTTACATAGGATTATGTATTGCCTTCCTATTTGGGGGCACCTGACATCTGGGGCAAGAAAAACTGAAGAAAATGGCGTCGGCTACCTCTTTTATACCCCTGTCGCACTGACGTCAGGGAAGAAGCGACAGCAACCGACGCCGGACCAAGACTTTGGAACTCGGGCCGACTGCGGGACCGTCTGACGGCACATAACCCAAGTGTGATGACTGCAGCAGTGTGAACACTCGAACATCTACATTTATGGTAGGTACAAAACTGTACTATATATATATATATATATATATATTTGTATATATGTATATATATGGGTTCCTATCAGTTCACCGGAAGTTCAGAACATCGACACTCACATCTTCGACACCAAATCATCGACTGTTCATAACATCGACATTTCAGCTAAGCGATCTTCCCCCTTGCAGGACCCATGGTAGCACTTGTTTCTCTGTTACAACGCGTAAGGTTTACGTGACTCTTTACAATTTACCCTGACAGCGTTGTCCTTAACTTTGTAACAGAGAAACAAGTGCTACCATGGGTCCTGCAAGGGGGAAAATCGCTTACCTGAAATGTCGATGTTATGAACAGTCGATGATTTGGTGTCGAAGATGTGAGTGTCGATGTTCTGAACTGTCGGTGAACTGATAGGAACCCATATATATATATCTATATATATATATATATATATATATATATATATATATATATATATGAGCCTCCTCTCAGTTAATAGTCTGTTTTTTTTCTTTTTATATGAAACTTACCATGGTACATTTCTGGAACCCTACTCCTGCTCCTGGCACTTGCATTGTCAGTTTTGTATATATACCAACTATGTTATATATGTGTAAATTTCTGAACAGGCATAATAATTAGCTAGAATCTTTCATCTCTTCCCTACTTTTCTGTAAAACAAATGTCAAACTATATACCTCAGATATATGCATATATAACTGCTGCATTGCCAAAACCTGCATTAATGTTTTATATTGATGTTAGTTTCTACCATGTTAGCCTACAGCTTTACTGTATTTAGTGTATTGAACATCTATTAGTTTATATGCGTTATTGCTTCCTGTTACATTAGTTTAATCTTGGAGCTTTTCTCCTCGGGCCTCTACTGAAAATGGACATGTATCCAGTTAGACTAGCCTGGTCAACAAATGTAAAATAAAATAAAAAATAAATAAATTATATATATATATATATATATATATATATATATATATATATATATATATATATGTGTGTGTGTATATATATCTGTATATACAAATAAATACATATATATATATATATATATATATATATATATATATATATATATATATATACACACATACACACATACACATGTATATAAATATAACTTTCATTTTGTAATCACAGTTATTGTTACTACTGTTGGTTGCTAGTGGCACACTGTGGCTTTTGTTAATGTTTGGTATGTAAGGGAGGAAGTTACTGAACAGTATGGATCTGTTTGGAAATTATCTCTAGATATATAATTAGAAATGAACACTTTAATGATCCTCCCTGAAGATGTGTCTCACACATTGTTACAAAACACAAGCGCAGTTGTTCTTAGGTGAGGAAGTGAAATTTTGTGCATTATTTAAATCTGAGTTCTGACTGAGAGTGCTACTGAAACAACTCAAGCTATAAATTGATAAGTATATTTTTTGGCACTTCTTTCCAAAGTTCTACAGTATTCTAATTGCTTTTGCTTGATTTATTTAGATCATATTTGCTGGCTTCTGATCTGTGTTGAAAGTGTTATTTTTCTGAGTGAAAAGTGTTATTTTTCCCCCACCCTTAATCCTGCTCTGATAAATACTGGCCAAACAACTTTGTGTGTTTTATCTGATTGTCTCAAGGCTTGCTAGTATAATTAAGATTCTATATTTGTTACCTCTGCATTCATTGCTTGAATCTAATTGAGTTCTGACTGAGAGTGATACTGAAACAATTCAAACTATAAATTGATAAGTATATTTTTTTGCACTTCTTTCCAAAGTTCTACAGTATTCTAATTGCTTTTGCTTGATTTATTTAGATCATATTTGCTGGCTTCTGATCTGTGTTGAAAGTTATTTTTCTGAGTTTATTTTTCCCCCACCCTGCCCTACCTATTGGTGTTTTCGTTTTATACTTGGTGGCTTTGCAATTGCCCGCCCCTACTGTATATTTGATCTGTGACACTCCTCCCAGTCTACTGTCTTTAGCTCATTCTACCTAATACGAAGAGAAAAAAAATTTTGTTTTGCACTTGATTCATCTGCTTACTGTGTGTGTTTCTTCCAACTTTATTACTTATTTTGCTCTTGCTGCCTGTTCTTAAAAGTACTTAATAGCATTTATTCTGCTGCATTTGTTGCTGCTTGTTGGTGGCCGATTAAATTGTAACTGTTATTCTAAGCCTTTGGATTACGCACTTGGGCTTTAGACCAGTTGTTTCACATTAGGAAGGTTTGTGGTCCAGACTGTTGTGGCAGGACAGGAAGCTTATATCCTTCTGAGTTGGGAGTTGCTGATTGAAGGCTTAGTGTCTGTTCTAAAGTGTATTGGTTCTGGTTTAAACACTTGGGCTTTGGGCCAGTTTTTTTACATTAAGAAGGTGTTGTCTGCAGTCTTGTGGGAGGCTGGATTCTGCCCTTCTGAGCTGGGAATTTCTGGTCACAGGCTTATTGTGCCTGCTTATTTGAACTGATTCTTTCTGAATTGGTGCAACTTGTTGCTGCAGCATAGACCAGATTCAGGCCTGAATCTAGCTTTGTTTGTATAACTTGAGCACTGACCCAGGCCATCTTTTTTTTTGAGAAGGTTCCCCTGCACCCTAGCAGCAGGAGTGTGCAGTTAGAAGAACTTGTCTGACTGAAGACTACTGGAGCAGGGCTCAGTTTTGAGCTTTTTTCTGGTTAATTGGGTAACTTGTTTAAATCAGTTGTTCGTGTTCTATTGTTTTATATATATATATATATATATATATATATATATATATATATATATATATATTGCATTCTATTCATCTGCTTTTACTGTATTTGTGTTTCTTCCTACTTTATTACTAGTGGCGTTGACTGCAACTCTGATCTGAAATATATAACAATAAGTATCCTTTTCTGTGCATTTAAAGAGTTTTTTTGATTGCATCTGCTTTATTTTCTGAAAAAAAAACAAAAAAAAAATACTTGTTTCCCGCCTTTCTAAGCTAGTATAGTCCAGTTTTCAGGTTAAGTGCTGAATTCAAGGCTGTGTTACAAATCTCTGTGTTTGCCCATACCTTATTTGGATAGAAGGAAGTTTTTCTGTTCATCTGTGAGAGAGGGGAGCTTTGAGCAGCCTATCTGTCCCTGGAGGAATGGTTTCAGCCCAGAAATTAGTAGTTTATTGGCCATTTTGGGCTAATTTCTATCTCTTTCATTTCTCTGCTATAAATACCGCATTTGCCCGGTTTTGCACACCAGGCAGCGCCGGTTAGCTAGAGTATAACTATTGCCGGTTCCACAAAGTCTCCTCTTCAATTTTTCCCTTGGAACTAGACAAACTTTCAACTTAAGCATTCAAACCTTTCATTTCTCAGCCCAGCACTTTCTCAAAACTCATAGCAAGCACTTATAAACCCTGGCACTACACCCTCCTATACTGTACAGAAGGACAAGGCTCTCTATTCAACCTTACCAGCCATTCAGTAAAACAGTTCACTGTACCTATCCAGGCATGTCTAAAGGGTAGTTTCAGGCATACTCTCCAGTCCAACTTGTGAATCTGGGCATTTTGAGGCAATGTTACAACTGCCTCATGTACACAGACAACCCTCTCCTCCTACCACCAAACACTAATACATGCGAGAGATGCAATTATACAGCCAAACTGGAGACTAAGCTCTCTCAACCCAAGGCTGGATCAGACAGTCAAGAGGAGAAGGGAAATACTTGCATCACACCACCAGTCTCACATAGACCAATTAAACCAGCACCTGCAAAAAATGCACATAAATACATGGAAACATACTCGGATGCTCTAAATAAAAATCAGCAAAAGTAACAGAGACCTCCAAAGCAGACATCCAAGCAACCTCCACCTCCCAACACAAATCATGAAACACATCACAAAACCAGTGTGCCATGCAATCACAGCCCTTAAGGCAAAATAACATACACAACATACTAGTAATGGGTGACTCTATAGTCAGGCACACTGTCATCCCACTCACTAGGCTGAATAAGGAGAAGGTTACTGTTAGCTGCCTGTCGGGTGCTAGGATCCGCCACATAACACAAGCACTCAGGTCACTCCAGAACAAGTACAAATATGACTCTGTCATTGTCCATGTTGGTGTGAATGACCTGAGCCGTACCTCCCTGGACTATATGAAAAGAGACATGGAAGAGCTCTCTGATCTTGTAGCCCAGGCCAGTATGACCCGGACCCTGAATAGCACCCTGCCCTCACCAAGAATGATACCACAGTATAAAGAAAAAATTATCAATTTCAACAATTGGCTAAGTTTCTGGTGTCATTCAAAGGGGATCCAGTGTCTGTCCGCCTGGGATAACATGCTCGACAAGCCATGCTGCTTCACTAGAGATGGCTTGCACCTGTCACCCTTAGGCTTTTGAATACTGGCCAAGGCTCTTGCCACCCCCATAGTGCCTTTTTAGGCAAGGCTCAAAAGACAAACCCACCACCATAAATAGCACAAGTAACAAAAAACTGAGAGTAATGCTACTCAATGCCAGAAGTCTAAAACTCAAAATGCACGCACTCGAGGCACTCCTCAGTATGGAGAAAATCGATATATGTGCAGTAACAGAAACCTGGTTTAAGGCACCAGAGAGCACCCCAGCACTACCAGGCTACAACTCATACCATACATTTCGGCCACAGAACCCGGACCGAAATACAAAAGGAGGGGGCATATCCATATTCATCAAGGATACCCACACCTCCAGGTTAGTGGCACAGCACAATGCTTCAGAGATCATCCATGTGCAACTAACAACGGGCAAAACTGCAATTCAAATTGTAGCTTGCTACAGATCACCCACCATGTCCCAGGACCCCCAATCCGCATTTCTGGAAACACTGGGAAATATAAAGGTCCTACCAAACACCCTAATATTTGGGTGATTTAAATTACCCAAACGTTAATTGGGAGAGCTACTCAAGTACTAACTCCATTGCCCAAAATTTCCTAGAATTTATAAACTCAAACACAATCGGTCAGCAATCCCACCAGAGGTGACAACATAATGGACCTGGTCATCACCAACATGGGCGACCGGTGCTCCACACCAGAGATCAACCCCTCACTGGTTAGATCTGACCATAAAAAAATCACTTTGGATATCCACATTCAGCCCCCACCACTGGACAAGGAAACCACCATGAAAAACTTTTCAAAAGCAAACTTCACGTTTAAGACCGAGGTGGAAAGCTTCAAAGCCCCCATGCTAAAGGATAACAATGTCCAAGCTGCAAAATCCTTTACTAATGCATTCTACGGGCACCTACAAGAATGCATGGATTGTGCTATCCCAAGCAAAACCAAAACTCACTCCTCTAAGAAAAGGAAACCAGTCTGGTGGACTCCTGCCATAAACAAGCTATACAATAGAAGGAGGAAACTAGTACAGAAAAGAGTAAAATCTCAAGAAGGGAAGACATCCCTGATCAGTATCAGCAAGAAACTACGATCCCTCATAAAATCATCCAAGGTGAGTTTTGAATGAAAAATTGCCAAGGACTCCAAAGATAACCACAAGGCATTCTTTAGCTATGTCAAGAATCTAAGTGGCAATGCTCAGATCTGCTTGGAGTTAGTGCAGAATGGTACAAAATACACTGAACCTACCAATATTGCCAACATCATGGCAGACAGGTTCAGTGCAAATTTCACTCCCCTCTCACCCCCAAAAGGGCCCATAACCATACCAGAAGAATGTAGAGCTCCTGAAATCACAGACACTCAGGTTGAAACAGCCCTCTCCAAAGCCAAAAACACAGCATCAATGGGACTGGATGGTGTCCCAGGCTGTGTCCTACATGAGCCCAAAGATGGACTAACCCCTCACCTAAACACACTGTTCAAACTCAGCCCTTCCACAGGTTATGTACCCATAGAGTGGTGTACAGCAATGGTTATTCTGCTCCACAAAGGTGGAGCCACAACAGACCCTGGGAACTATTGCCCTATAAGCCTGACTAGCTTGGTATGAAAGGCTATGGAGTGCATCATCATGGAACTCATTAACAGAGACATTGGGAACCTCCAAACACTGGACCCTACCCGGTTCGGGTTTGTTAAGGGCAGATCATGCCTCCTTAACCTGATGGACTTCTTTGAGACAGTTACCAAGGCTATAGATGAGGGAAAGGTGGTACACACAGCCTACCTAGACCTCACAAAGGCCTTTGACACCATTCCCCATTCTGGTATTATAGACAAGCTGACCAGCCTGAACATAAACCCCTACGTCACAAGATGGGTTGCCATCTGGCTCACGGACAGGACCCACATGGTAAGAGTTGCGGGAGCTAGGTCGGACTCTAAACCGGTTACAAGTGGCATTCCCCAGGGCTCAGTCCTAGGACCCCTCCTGTTCGGCATATACGTCTCAGAGGTACAGGCAAGCACAGGAGGACTATGGCTGACCAAGTTCAAAGATGACTGCAAACTAGGGGCTATAATTAACTCTCCGGCTGACACATACATCCTCCAAAAGGGTCTCACTGAGACGGACACCTGGTGTCAAAATCATGGCCTCAAGCTAAATGCCAAAAAGTGCATTGTCATTCTCTATGGAAAAAACGAAGTACCCACAAACTACCACATAGGTGGTAGTCCCCTAAATACGGAAGATGTAATAGGGGATCTGGGGACCCAAGTAGATAGTAAACTCTCCTTTGATAATCACATTGCCAAAGTGGTTAGAAAATACTTCTACATGGCACACCTTATCACAAAAGGGCTTGCATCCAGATCAAAAGAGGTCATTGTGCCCTTCTACTCATCACTCATCAGACCCATCATAGAGTACAACGCCCCATTGGGGATGTATCTTACAAGACACCTGCAACAGCTGTAAAGACCACAGAAGTACCTCACCAAGAGGATCACTGGCCTCAAACAGATGCCCTATGCAGCTCGACTGAAGAAACTCCAGCTGTACTCGGTTGCATACCGCTTACTCAAAGGTAATCTCTGCCTGACATGCAAGGCCATGTCCAACTTAGAACTGATGGACATGCTCCACCTAAAGAAAAGCTTATCCCCTCGAGCCACACACTCTAGGGATCTAAACCTCACCACAACAATAAATAGGACATGCTGGAGGGATATATTCCTGTCACAAAGACTTCCTATGCTTTGCAACAAGATTCCAATCTACATTAAGCAGAGCTCCTTGCTAACAGTCTTCAAGAGAAACCTTGACGAGTGGATGGGAAACAGAAAGTTTACCCCAGGGATCACTTCAGTGGCTCTGCTGGACAGAGGCACAGGGAACTAATCTAAGGGGGCAGCGAAAGCCAACACATTCTGGCTAGGCTTATAAATGCTTTCGGGCAGATAGCCTAGTACCTACCTATGAACCTATTCTGTATGTAGTATGAAATCCAGTACAATCCTAATTAGATTAGACAACTGAATGTGAATGCACTTGCATTATCTTATCATGTTATGCAGCCAAGAGAAAAATATGAGCAATCTTGTGAAAAAAGCCTGTTATGTTTCAATATTTCTAGCTGTAACTGTTTACCTAACATAACATTAGGTGGGGGACATAGTTTAAAAGAAAATAAGTTTCAGGATCCCACGCTCTGTCTTCACAAATTTCAGTTTGGAAATAAATAATTCCAAAGAAAACACACGTAACAGTTACCAGTGCATTAAGTAATACTACTGTCAGAACTTATGTAAAACAAAAACTGAGCACCTAAAGTGTGAAAAATCACTTTCATTTTTTTTTATTTTCTAAACTTCAGATTCATACTACTCTTTGTTCAGCACAACCACTGGGCCAACCGTACTAGCTTCTTTTATTATAATATTTTTTACACAAATTATTTCTAATACTGACAAGTTGTCCCAGTGTTCAGTAGCAAAAACTCAAGAGTTCTAAATTCTTTATCGGAGACCTTTTGAAAAAAAATGTTAATAAGTGGATCTTTTTGCAGTACCTGAATTAGTTATTGATTTATTGGTTAAACTTAACCTGTAAATTTATACTGTGTACAAATGTGTCAGTCCAAAGTCAAGGTGACAAAATCTCTAGCTTTAACTTGCACAGAATCCAGTCTCAGACTGAGTTTATGTGGAGTCTGATGTGCAACAATAAAATATTAATAGTTTTTTGTATCTGTGCATAGGTTTGTTTGTATCATTTGTTTGTCCATGGTTTCTCCTTGTCTACCTTTTGTCCTCCTTCATTTTTTGTGGTGTTATTAACTGTTTGTCTTGTGGTTAGGATCTTTTCATCAGAGAAAAGAGTTAGGAACATTGGTTGCTAGTTCAGGTAGACTTGTGAAATGCATATTTCTTAATAGCTGTAACTATCCCTTTCTATTGCCTGTATTTGTTTTCATTACACCTGTTAAATGAATGAACTCATATACTGCATTGTTATTATTTGCCACATCATTAATGTTATTATTATTATTGCTATTATTAATAACTGACATTTATGTATTGTTGTTAGACTGAGTTATTTTTCCCTTTATTGCACACACTGACATCAGTATTAGTTTTAGCTTTCCAATAAACATGGACTTGTATCTGAGCTTTCTTCATCATATCTGAATGGCTTGTATAAAACATTTTATTAATTGTTAGTTGACTAATTACCGAGTTGTCCATATTCTTCCCTGCATTTTGTTATTTCCAATTAAACATTCTAGCAGAAGTAAAACCATATATCTGATATTGTCAATTTTTTCATTTCCTCCTTACAAATGGGGTTATGGATCCAATCATCAGATCTGAATCGGCCATTACTAAACTTGTGGCAACCAAAGAAGCTCTTGAACATCTCCCTTTTCCCACAGTGCATCTCTCCCTGTTCCCTAAGATGTCGTTTGCCACTTCGCAAAAGATGTAGTCCTTCCTTAGACCTCTTGGATTGTCAGGTCGTATTGTTTGAATTACTGTTTTTTTTTTTTTTTTGCTTATACCTTCTAGCTTTTCAGTTTTTCATTTTTAACCTGCTTTCTCCCCTTGTGCTAAAATTTTTCACCTTCCATTAATCACCACTTTTTATTAGGTTGCCTCTTTCTCTCTCTCTCTGCGCCCCCTACCATTTTTTTAATACTGTAATTTCCTCCCCTCCTTTACCTTTTTAGGTAATCTCAACTACTATCATCACTAATTTTAACCCCCCTTTTTAACTTTCTTTACCAAAAAAAAAAAAAAAAGATCTTATTTTCTATTTCTTTCCTTTTTTCTAGTGCCTGCATTCCTGTCATTATTTTGGACAAACACAGCAAGCCTGCTGGCTTTGAAAAGTGCCACAAACCCTGGCATAAAATCCCATTCAGCAATTCACACTCTTTGTGAGTGTATTGCTTAGGGTCTCTCCACTTGCAAGAAAACTGCGCCATTTACCATGCTTTCAATCACCGCATATTGGCCGAAAGAAATAAATTTGTCTTGAAAGGAATGCTTCTCTCTGCTTTTGAAGAGGCCATTTCTGCTCCACCAGTAAAACCACCCACTTCAAAATCAAAGTCTTCTCAATTAAGCCCTGCTTCTTCCCTTTCTGTGAAATCAAGTGATAAGGGCAAGAAGAGGCCTTCTTCGGCTCCATCCGATATTTTGGAGATGAAGAACAAAATTTCAAAATATGCCGAAAAATCTTGTCGGGGCCATTGGCGCTGGCTGCTGACAAGGCAGACCCAGTATCTTTTGTTCCAGAATCATCTGGTAATGATGGGCTGGATCCATTGGTATTGGATCTAAAGAAGAGTACTTTTAAATCCATTATGACTCTTCCTCTAACCTGGTAATCTGCAACCTATGATCCTGTGCTTTTCAGAGAGCCATCCCCCTTTTTGTCTAGGCCGAAATCCCCATTTGGCTCCTCTTCTCATTCAACCAGGAGCCTTACTGAGGATGACGTGGAACATTTGGTTCAAAAGATTCTGTAGGTGCAGGATATAACTAAGTCACCCTCAACCCCAGCCCACTTAGTTCCAGGGCTTCTTGAGTCTACTACTCCCACTATGGAACCTCCTCTGACTTCAGAGCAAGTTTCAGAGCCCTCAGATCCAATATGCCTGGTACCCTTTAGGTCGGATCCAAGAACATCTTCTTCTGATCAGGCCTTTGCTCTGAGGTTTTCAATTTTCTAGGAACTAGAGAGCTCCTGGAGCCATAGTGACCCTCACAGTCCTCAAGACCATTCAACTCCCAGACAGTCAGAGCAGTCGATACACCTCAGGGCTTCTGTGCAGGTGAGCTCGGCTCTGGATTCTACTTATGATCAGCTGTCTTCAGAGTTGGAAGAGGCATTGTCTCACAAGCATTTTTTGTTGGGGATAGAGTCCTCTTTCACTCAGGAGTAGTCAGCCTTTGGGCCTTGGAGAGGGTAATAGCTGCCACTGCAACTAAAAGGGTATCACGATAGCTGCCACTGCAACTAAAAGGTATCTCCCCCCTGAGATCCTCAATTCCATCCATATTCCCTGCACACCTCTTTCAACCAGGATGCTCCACTAGGACAGTGAGACCTCAAGCATCAAGTTACCCAGCGGGGTGCCCCTGTCTCTTCTGATACCTCCCCAGTGTTTCCCACTGAACAGGTTTCTAGGAAGAAACTTTGTAATAGGAAACATTTGGACTGCATCGAGGAATCTGCCACTGAAGACCCCAACTTCAATGAAGGAGAAGGATCCCCATAGTCACGTTCTGAGGATGTATCCTTTGGGGAGATACTGGAAATACCGAAACAGAGAGGCAGTTGGCAGTTCAGTAGTCCTCCTCCTGAGGAAATGGTGTACCTGGAAGCTTTTGGTTCTCACCCATCTTCCTCCTGGCTGACTTTGCCGACCAGTGAGCTCATAGGTATGATCTCTTGGTGGGTGTGGGAAATCCTAGATTCCATCTAGCCTGTTCCCCAGAGACCAAACAAGATAATTACAGCTCCATCAGATAAAGCTTTCTGGACAAAGGTGTTGCAGTAGATGCCATGGTTGTGGCAGCAGCAACCAAAAAAGGAACTCTTGGAGGAAAGCTCTACTATGCACCCTCCTAATAAAGATTCTAGGATGACGGATACATGTGGGAAGCGTGTTTTCTCTTCAGAGACATTTATTTGCAATCGCTGAACTATCTTTCCCATTTTACTAGATTACAAATGGATCTGATTAAGGAGTTATCGGATACCCTGAAAGGAGCAGTAGCTGAGGGGGTACAGCAGAAGGTAGCTTCCCAGCTAGTGACTCTGCACTCTATAACTAACTCTTCCATGAGGCTTATTGCACATACAGCTGAAGGGATGAGTAAGGCGGTGGGTTCCGGCATTTCCATGAGGAGACATGCCTGGATGCACCTATGTGACTTTGTGCAGCCCCTTAAGTCCTCCTTTGTCAATGCCCCTTTTGATGTTTCTTCTCTTTTTGGATTTAAAGTTAAGGATAGCATTTCCAGGTGTGAGAAGGAACGTAAGTCTCTGTCTGCCATGGGAATACATTTTTCTACACCCCAGAGACCTTAGTCTAAAGGTCAGAGAGGAACCAGGAAGATGTTTTTCAAAAAGTCGATTTATTACCAGGACCCACACATGGAGATTTTTTTCCCTTAGAGGTAGAGGAGGGAATAGTAATAATGGAAGATACCACCCTTGTGGCAGAGGAGGCCTACAGAACCAGGGCTCCTGAGAACCCTTTTTCAGGAAACCCTTCCAGCTCTCTTGAAGGGAAGCCTGATTGTGCAACTCTGGAGACATTCGGGGGTTGACTATCCCTGCACTGGAGAACCTGGCAAAATATAACTTCAGATTTGTGGGTGCAGAAGATTATATCCAGAGGCTATCAGATTCCCTTCAGTCAGTCACCTCCCCTTATCAAAAGAATCCCAGATGTCCTACCCAGTCAAAGGGAGCAGGCAGTTCTTCAAGTTCCGAAACTCCTAGAAAAAAGAATCATCCAAGAGGTTTCTTATAACCAGAGAGAATTCAGAACTTACTCAAGGTTCTTTTTAGTTTGAAAGAAAACAGGAGGCTGGATACCAATTATGGATCTCAGCAAACTAAACAAGCCAGTTCAATGCAGCAAGTTCCGAATGATCACGGTTCAGTCCATACTTCCATTCTTGGAGAAGGATGATTGGATGTGTTCAGTAAATCTTCAGGACACATACTACCATATAAAAATGAACAGATACTCCAGAAAATACTTACGCTTCCAGTTGGGAGCCAGTCAATTCCAGTTCAGATCACTGCCCTTAGGTCTCACCATCACCCCTAGAGTGTTCATCAAATGTATGGTAGTGGTTCCAGCTCACCTGAGATGACAAGGATTATGGGTGTTTCCTTATTTAGATGACTGGCTCATCTCTGCCCCGACCATGCATCTACTGTTAAACACACAGAACTCAGTTCTTCAACTTTGTGCCAAATTAGGTATCACAATAAACTACCAAAAGTCACATCTAGAACAGGTACAGACCTTGGAATTCATTTGGAGTGGTTTTGGACACTGTTCAGATGATTGCCAGACTTCAAGCATTGAGAGTATTAACCATCAGATGACAAATGAACAGGTTGCTTCGAAATCGGAAGGTAGCAGCATGTCACGTTCTTGAAGCATTAGGGTCAATGGCTGTGGCAATAGTGTTACTCCCATTAGCCAGATTCCACATAAGGATTCTGCAGTGGCTCGCACAATGGTTGATTCTTCATCATCCCATGTCTCGCGAGATTCTGATAACAGATGCATGCAAAAGATCCCTCTTATGGTGGATGCAGTCAGATCAATTGCTACAAGGCCAAACCTTTGTTTCCCCACAGATGCAGGCCGTGGTAACCACAGATGCATCCCAGATAGGGTGCGGGGGCATTATCTGGGGAGAATGGTCCAAGGAACCTGGTCTGCAGATGAGGTGAACCTGCATATCAATATCCTGGAGATGAGAGCTGTGATCCTCAAATTGCAAGCATTCTAAGCTACTCTTCCTCTAGGGATAGTTGCAGTTCAGTCAGACTACATATCAGTGGTCTAGTACATAAACAAGCAAGGGGAAACTAGATCTTACCCTCTCTGTTGAGAAGCCCTCAGAGTGTGGCAATGGGTGATCTCCTCCAACTGCTTTCTCATAGCAACACACATTCCGGGGAAGACCAACATGTCAGCAGACAGTTTGAGCAGATCCATTCTCCTGCCTCATGAGTGGTCCCTCAACCAAAGGGTAGTAGAGAACATTTTCTGGAGATGGGACAAGCCTTGCTGTGACCTTTTTGCTTCCACTTTATACAACAAATGCATCAACTACTTTGCCCTAATCCCCCCCCCCAAGGGGGAGTCCTCGAGGGATGCTGTGACTCATGATTGGCCTCCCTGGTCTACTTTTTGCCTTTCCCCCATTCCCCTTGATATCGAAGTTGATTCAGAAAGTAAGCAGGTTGAAGAGAACAGTAATCCTCATTGCCCCATTCTGGCCCTTCAGATTTGTTTTCCCTTTCTCTGGCCTCACCTTCAGAAGAACCCTGGATTCTGAAAAGCTTTCCAGATATGCTGTCATACCCAACAGGAATAACTCATCCGCACCTTCACAGTCTCAAGTTGATGGCTTGTTTTCTCCAGTTCTGTTAATTGCCAGACAACACATGCTCTCCTCACCAGTCAGAATATTTTGTTGTCATCTCATAAGTATTCCACCCAAAAACTTTACAAAAGTAAATGGAAGAGATTTGTAATTTGGGTGCAACAGCGTAACGTAGATCCTATTACAGCCCCTGTTCACTTTGTCTTAGATTTTCTGGCTCAGCTTTTTAATGATGGAGCGTCTGCCTCTACAGTTTTAGTGGCTATTTCAGTTTTTCATGCCGGAGAGGATAACTTGTCGCTAGTTCCTCACAAACTTTGCAAAGCCTTCTTAAAATTAACTGTGTTATTAAGGCCACCTCACAGAGATCCTTCTCCTCCATGGGACCTCAGTTTAGTGCCATGTTCTATTGTGCAACCACCTTTTGAACCTGCAGCCTCTTGTGATATTAAATTTCTCTCCTGAAAAACTATATTACTAGTTGTAATTACATTTGCAAGAAGAATTTCAGAGATCCAAGTTTTATGCTCACAATCTCCAGATCTGATTTTTCACAAAGACAGACTCTGTCTATGTACCAACCCCTCCTTTCTCCCCAAGGTTGTTTCTCAAACTAATATCAACCAAACCATCCATTTGCCTGTCTTCTTCCCTAACTTCAGCAACAAAAGTGAATATATTCTACACTTGCTGGATGTGCATAGATTCTACCTACACAGAACAAGACAAACCAGTTGTTCATTGCTTTTGCAGGTCCTAAGAAAGGTTCATCAGTCTCCAAGGTAACTTTATCGAGATGGCTTTCCAATTGTATTTCCTTTGTTTAACCTCAGAGGGTATTGATCTCTCCAAGCCTGTTCAAGCTCATTCCAGTAAGGCTATTGCCTCGTCTGCTGTTTTTCAAACTAATGCTTCCATTGATGACATTTATGCAGTGGCCACTTAGTCAAACCATCATACCTTTATCTCCCACTATAAGTTGGAAATAGTCTCCCAGGAAAGGGCCTCCTTTGGTTCGTTGGTTTTAAGGAACATTCTCTCTTGATTCCAGCCAGGATATAGGAAACTGGGGACTCTGTCCCATTTGTGAGGAGGAGGAGGAGATGAAAAAATTGACAATATCATATAAAGAAGTTACATACTCTTCATAACGTTCCATCTGTATTGTCGATTTTTTCATCTCTCCTGACATCCCCTTTCTCCAGCCCCCAGCCCTGGTTTAATGAGAAGTTTCTATACTATAAGACATGCTATTTATACTTGTCTCTACAGAACTGGTCTCTTCAACCCTCTTTCTTTCTTTGGTTTTATTACTGGTTTTCTTGCCAGTGTGAATTATGGCAAACAAGATCTGAGGGAAGAGGGAGAGATGCATTGTCTAACAAATGCATTTTGTGCGCTCTTTCTTTTCATGTTGCATTTATTTATTTGTTTATTGATATCTGTGATGGAGCACTGATCACAGCTGACCAATGTCAGGCCTAGCCCAAGGGAGAGAGATATACAAAGCTGGAAAAATCGAGTAACAAGTCATATAAATATTTTTTACACAGTGCTGCAGAAAATATAAGGAATGCATTTGCACTTTTCCCAAACGTGATGGCAAGGTGCATAAAAAGCTATATACAATACATGCAGCAGAGAGAAAAAAGAGATTAAGTGAGGGGTTAATGTCTTGAAGCATTTTATTAGAGGTAACATATAATGCAGGGGCGGCCCGTGCTATTGGACTGCCGGACTGCAGCCCCCTCAACAAAAGAACTAAAAAGAAATTAAAAGAAAAAAAAAATTAAAAATTCGCGGACTTTGCGCAGTAGTCCAGTCTACTGCGCATGCTCCAGGTAGGGAAACATGAGGAGACGTCTGTGCACAGACTCGCTGGGAAAACGCATCGGGGCCGGACTGCAACACCAGCAGTCAGTCAATCTCGTCGGGAAGGGTTTGGATCACAGGAATCTCGCGGGTCTTTGAATTATTGCGCGGGCACATTTGGATTACGTTATGGAGAATGGGCAGCAAGGACAGGTAAGTGTGTTAATTAGCACTGTTTAGAATGGTAGGGAAGTGTGTGAATTTATGCCTATTTGAATGTATGATGGAGTGGGAAGTGTGTGAATGAAGTTATGCCTATTTGAATAGTGTGTGTGTGTGTGTGTGTGTAAATGCCCAAGGTGCTCATGGTGGTGTGGTAGGGAATACCTCAGGCTTGAACCCTGTACCCTGTATGCAGGTGTTAAAGACTTGAGTTCCCTACCCACCACCATTTGTAAAAAAATTGCAGATTTTTGCCTCATATTTGATCTGATCTGTTCCTCATAATATCTTTGGTTTGTAAATGCTGCAATGCTTGATATTTGATGGTGTAGTAGTAGCATTGTTGCCTCACAGCTACAGGTTCTTAGGTTTGATTCTTGGCTGGGGTTCCTTCTTTGTTGGGTCGTTTGCTTGATATTTGATGGTGTAGTAGTAGCAGTGTTGGGGGTTCCTTCTTTGTGGGGTCTGTTTGCTTGATATTTGATGGTGTAGTAGTAGCATTGTTGCCTCACAGCTGCAGGTTCTCAGGTTTGATTCTTGGCTGGGGTTCCTTCTTTGTGGGGTATGTATCTTCACCCTGTGTTTGTGTGAGTTTGCTTTTGTGTCCTCCCATGTTACAAAGACATGTCTGCATTATTTCTTCCTGGGCCTCTGCTGAAAATTGTTTTTTTGTTCCAAGTCAGACTGTCCTGATTAACAAATGTTAAATAAAATTGACAGGCATTTGAATTTCAGACTTCAGGTTTCTGAATGTTTAATTTCTTACGTATTTGATGGTGCAGTGGCAGTATTGTTGCCTCATAGCTACAGGATTTGTGGTTTGATTCTTGGCTGTGGTTCCTTCTTTGTGGAGTCTCCATCTTACCTCTGTGTTTGTGTGGATTTGCTCTGGTATTCTGCCATTTTACAAAGACGTGTCTACAGTATTTCTCCCTGGGCCTCTGCTGAAAATTGTTTTTGTTCCATCAGAAGTAAAATTGACAGGCATTTGAATTTCAGACTTCATAGTCTTCAGAAAATACATAGTAAAACAACTTTTTATTCTAGCAATAAATATATAGTAACACAACCTTTTATTATAGCAACTTTTTAAGTTTATAAGATGACTATTTGAAATTTTTCCTTATTTTTGGGACTGTAATACCCTGTTAGTGGCTTTGTCCAGGTTTTTTTGTGCTAAGGTTGACAGCTATGGCAAGAACTGGATTCACTGAGTATGTTTGAGGGCTGTATTCCCTCATTACTGGGTTTGTCCAGGTGTTTTGTGCTAAGAGGTTGACAGCTATGGTGAGAACTGAATTAATTAAATGATAGCCATTTAAGTTTCAGTCTTCCTCTCGTTCACAAAACAGCTGATATGGCATAATGGTATGTTGCTCTTGACTGTTTTGCACAGGGACCTTGTCTGTAAAATGTACGGTGGTAACACAGCATTTTTCTTTCACAAAGCAGGTGATTTGGCATAGTGGTATGTTCTGACTCTTTTTTGCACAGGGACTTTGGCAGTAAAATGTATGGTGGTACCGTGGTAACATAGCATTTTATTCTAGCAGCTTTCCAAGATTATACAAGCAATGTTTAATGTGATCCTGTTTTTTGCCCTTTTGACCCACCCCAATAAATTTGGCTTTTTCCAGACTTCTTGTGCTGCGAAGTTGAGATGCAGTTGAGTATTGAGCAGATTTTACAAGGAGCTGAGAGCTGCAGGGGAAGAGAAGTTTAGTGCTAATAGCACAACAGGCTGTGTGCTTGCTTTTAATGCAGAAGGTTGTTGGTTCTACTCCCATAAGGGGTGAATGCTGAAAGTTAAGATACTAATTATGAGCCTGTTATTAGTTTGCCATCCATTTCCTATTGCAATATTACTAGCTTATTTTTAATGTAATTTAGGCAATTTATTCCAC
The DNA here is from genome assembly GCF_019279795.1 of Protopterus annectens. Taxonomy (NCBI): domain Eukaryota; kingdom Metazoa; phylum Chordata; order Ceratodontiformes; family Protopteridae; genus Protopterus; species Protopterus annectens. Next base: position 1,192,745,972 of record NC_056732.1, on the reverse strand, counting down.
AGAGGCATCAGACACTTTAATGTTCGATGAAACCATGAAATATAAAGGTGATTGCTAGCACCAACCTCTTCATTACAGATTTATTTAACGTGGAATTATTTAGATTACTTTTTTACTACTTCAGAGATTGTGCATATTTACTGATAATGGTGGACTGTAGAATTGTGCATATTTACTGATAATAGTTGACTGTAGAAGTTTGAGTAGACTTTTATGATGGAAATGTTCTGAATTGGACAGTTTTGTTTCATTGTTTACTGGAAAAATGTTCAAAGCAATAGGAAGGTGTATCAAAGAGCACATGTATGTTTCATATGCAAGGGGCCTATGATTTGAAAACAGCCCAGAATTAATTTTTATCTGCCACGAGTAAAATGTATTTTCTTTGAATGTGGATTTTAATGTTGTTTCAGTGAATGTGAGTTTCAAGGGCAGAGAAGGTTTAATGCCAAGTTTATGTCTTAGTGTTTGCGCTGTAAAATGCAAAAATAAAACTTTCAAATGAAGTTCAAATCATCATAGAAGTAAATCAGTATGCACATTAGTGTTTATGGTAAATGGAGTGAAATAGCAAATTAATGGATCATTGGAATGGCTGCAGGAGGCTCCATTCGACCAGGGTTTTGTGAGGGAAGGGTGGCAAACTTAGAGAGCCCCAGCAGAACCATACCTCCCAACTGTCCAGATTTTCAAAGAAAGAATAGATGTTTAGCTTCTTAATTTTGATTTGTTCCTCATAAAAATTTGTGGTTTTCTGGCAAATCATTTAGGAATTAAGTCACTAAATAATGACACACCTAGTTTCAGACTTCATAACCTTCAGAAAAATGCATGCTAAAGTAAGACCTGTTCTATCAACTGTCCCAGTTTATAGAAGAGCATTTTTTAGTACTGTTTATATGTTCCCCCCAATATATTTGGCCTTGTCCAGATTTATGTCCCAGTTTATACAAGAGCAATTTTAGTACTGTTTATATGTTCCCCCAATATATCTGGCCTTGTCCAGATTTATTGCATTAACAGGTTGAGAGGTACATGCAAATAAATTGCTTTATAGAATTAGGCATAGCCAAACCTCTGAACTGTCCCTGATTTTGACTCAAATGTTGCTCTTCCCCTAATGATCCCTCCACAAAATAGCAATTTTGGAAGAAAACATGGAGGGTTTATAATTAAGAAATAACTGTAATAATCAGATTACTTTTATTTCAGAAATGCATGTAGATTATTTTATTTTGTCAGCTGCTCAAGTTAGCAGTACTAATATTAAAGTATCCCTTCTTTGACAGGTTCCCAGCTGTATTGTATTGCTATTTTATATTTTTACATCATATTTTTTGGTCCATTTTTCATAAAATTGTGTTTTTTTGGCAAATTAGTGACAAATAATTAAAGACTGAAGTTAGAAAATAATGACAGACATTTGAGTTTCAGATTTCATACCATTCAGAAAATTCATACTAATGCAAGACCTCTATTAGCTTTCTAAGGTTATAAGAGCGATATTTTAAAAATTGTCCTTATTTTTGGGCCTTTGTCCCATTTCTTTATATGGCTTTGTCCAGATTTCTTGCTCTGAGGTTGATAGGTGTCAGGGCCATCACAAGTCAGCCAGAGACATTTCAAACTGTCACATACTTGTTACACCCCACTCCCCCATGTAGTGACTCTGGATGTGTCAAAGCAAGGCAAGGAGTAGTTATGCAGTTTAAATGTGCAGAGAATCCCACCCATCTAAGGTAGACACAAGTACTAGAGTGGCTTTTCATCTGTCCTTGATTTTTGCAGAATGGTCTGGTTTCTGTCATATTTTTTGTACTGTTGATTTATGCGTATTACTCAAAGTGCCTGTTACTCTGTGTTTAAGTAGCAATACTTTAATGACCATCAGGTAAGCTTGGCTGAGATTGCAAGATGCAAGTAAGCTTTAATAAGCATACTGTTAAAGAATTGCCAACATTGAAAGCCTTTCTGTTGCCATGTAGAGAATACTTAACTAGATAATGTATAAGCCTTGGGTATTGAAATGCATATGCCAGTATTTGTAATAAAGGACAGAATTACATTATTTTAAGAGTCTCATTACACTTGGAGACTTACAGACATCTCTGCAGGCTTTAACCATAAACCGGATGCCAATCGCATTGTCTATAACCTGTACAGTAATCCTTTTAAGCAATGTATCTTGAGCTTATTTCTTGTTTGCTTTTCATTTTTTACTTTGATCATGTTTTCCCCATGAAACAAGTAGATGTCAGGCAGCAGGTCTTTTTTTTGGATAAGGAACATTTTTACAAGTGGGGGCATCAGAGATTTCTACTTTCAGCATGTTACTTGTTACTTTAATAAAGCTGAATATAAATTATAATTAGAACTGCAGTGCAAGAAGTGGTTTGAGTTGAGTGCTGCTTGTTTTTCTTATACTTGATTTTGACTGGCATTCCATTAATGCATTTAAAAAAAGTAATTTATTTTTTCATGCCTCACAACCTTTTTTGTTTCCATCTAGATATTAAGCTGTCATGCAGCCAATGCATTGAAATATTTTTATTCTTCTACACTTCATTTTGTCTTGATTGGACTCTCATGACAACTGTTTGGCACCCAGTGCAGTATATTTAGTTTTTGTGGTTTGCTACTACAGGTGTTTGTGTGTGTGGTAGGGGAATACCTCAGGCTTGAACCCTGTACCTTATATGCAGGTGTTAAAGACCTTAATTCCCTACCCACTACCACTTGTGAAAAAAAGCTGCAGATTTTTGCCTCATGTTTGATCTGATCTGTTCCTCATAATATCTGTGGTTTGTAAATGTTGCAATGCTTGATATTTGATGGGGCAGTTGTAGCATTGTTGCCTCGCAGCTGCAGGTTCTCAGGTTTGCTTCTTGGCTGGGGTGCCTTCTTTGTGGGGTTTTTATCTTCTCCCTGTGTTTGTGTGGGTTTGCTTTTGTGTCCTCCCATGTTACAAAGACATGTCTGCATTATTTCTTCCTGGGCCTCTGAATTTTTTTTTTGTTCCAAGTCAGACTGTCCTGATTAACAAATGTTAAATAAAATTGACAGGCATTTGAATTCTGAATGTTTAAGTCCTTGCATATTTGATGGTGCAGTGGTAGTATTGTTGTCTCCCAGCTATAGGTTTTCTGGTTTGATTCTTGGCTGGGGTGCCTTCTGTGTGGAGTCTGCATCTTATCCCTGTGTTTGTGTGGATTTGCTCAGGTGCCCTGTCATTTTACAAAGATGTGTCTGCAGTATTTCTCCCTGGGTCTCTGCTGAAAATTGTTTTTATTCTGTCAGCAGTAAAATTGACAGGCGTTTGAATTTCAGACTTCATGTTCTTCAGAAAATACATAGTAACACAACCGTAACACAACCTTTTATTCTAGCAATTTTCTAAGTTTATAAGATGAATATTTGAAATTTGTCCCTATTTTTGGGACTGTATTCCCGCATTATTGGCTTCGTCCAGGTTTTTTGTGCTAAGGTTGACAGCTATGGCAAGAACTGAATTCATTGAATGTTTGAGGGCTGTATTGCCTCATTACTGGGTTTGTCCAGGTGTTTTGTACTAAGAGGTTGACAGCTATGGTGAGAACTGAATTCACTAAATGATAGCCATTTAAGTTTCAGTCTTCCTCTTTTACAAAGCAGCTGATTTGGCGTAGTGGTATGTTGCTCTGTTTTGCACAGGGAGCTTGGCAGTAAAATGTATGGTTCTAGCAACTTTCCAAGATTATACAAGCAATGTTTGTGTCCCTGGTTTTTAGCTTTGACACTTAATAGGAAAACCACTTTATGAAAAACAGCAGAGCTTTCGGATACAATCCTTCATCAATACTAATACATACAAGGATAGTCACTGTTAAAATACAGGTCCAAAACAGTCACATGACCAGCAGCCCAAAGAATCATGTGACATGACAAAATCCATATAACATAACGAAGTTAAAATTCAAAACATAATAAATGCTAAATAAACAGCATAAAGCACATATAATAAAACACATAAGTTAAAATATATATTAAAAACATATATTGAGGACATGAAAATATAAAATATAGAGTAATCACAGCCTAGTTCTACTCAATCTAACCAACTGGTTTGAGGCTGACCATACTGTTCAAGCCAGGTGCTGAATCACTTGCCAGTCTCAAAATCCACTCATATTCTTTATTTTCCAGGTGGTTATTCATATCCCCACCTCTAAGCGTAGGCTGGACTGAGTCAATAGCCCTAAATTTAAAGAAATGCTGTTGCCCAAACTCAGCTACGTGCTTATACAATGCATTTCTTTCACAGCACCTCCTAATCTCGGACTTGTGTTCAATGATGCGTTCTCTTAACTTACGGGTAGTTTTGCCTACATAAAAAGAATGACAGGCAACACACATAGCTCCTCCCCTTTCTGGTTGGCCACACCCCTTCCCCTTGACCCCACTCATTCAGCTGTCTCCTGCAGCCCCCCTTTGATTTGAAGTCACCAGCCGCCACTGATATAATGTAGTGTGTTTGATGTCAAGTCAGGCTTAGATGATGTGGTCAGAAGGAAGAACACATGCATTGGACTTGTTTGTGAAGATGTAGTTTGAACTGGGTTCAAAATGTGGTGTAGGAGGATGAGTGTTTTAGTTGGGGGGGGGGGGGTCCAAGAGTGTAGGTGCTAGAATACAGAAGCTATGGTTTATCAGTCTCCTATTTTTTCAGAAATGTCATTGTAAGAATATTTCTGAATCAAGATCATGTGAACAAAACTTGCTTGAAGGTTAAAAATGTCCTGTTCCTTACGAAAATGAATATTTTTAAACTAATGAGTAGGTTGTTTTATTGTTGTTAAACTTTCTTATCTTTCTATAACATTGAGGATTATTCCTTGTCACCATTTATATTTTAATTAAAAATTATGATTGTTAAAAATATTGTAGCTCTTCTCAGTAAACTCTCAGAAGATCTAGACACTGTTAAGTTACAACCTGATTTCCTAAAATGTCTGATTTTCTGCATCTGGCTTACCCTTTCAGTTATATTATGTTACCCCTTTGGTTAGTTACAGCTCTTAGTGTGTCTGTAATGTGTCTGGCACCAATAATAGCTCATCGCAGATTTCAGGGAATTCATTTTTTTTCCATATTTAGATGAGTGTCTTATTTTTGCAGACTGTTTTCCAAATTGTCAGAAATCCCTGGCCTGGTTAAAACACCTCCTACTCTGTCTAGGGTTGTAGGTGAACTTACAGAAATCATCTATTATTACTTCTCTCAGGATGATGTTTCTGGGATGCCTTCTGGATACATCCCTCATTATGTCTTTTCTTCCTCAAGACAAAGTAAACTTTTATAAGGAGGAGGTTCTGAATTTCTGTACCCAGTCTCTGATCTCAGACTGATAATATCTCAGGATTCTGGGTTTCATCTAGTCAGAGTTCACATGAGAAATATTGAGTGGTTCCTCATATCTGTTTGACCCAGCACCAGCACCCGTTTCCTTTCACACTCCAGTGTTGGGAGTTTGTTAAAAGGCAGTTATCTTGGTGAGTGGACCAGTCATCTCTCAATACAGGTCTCACTTTTCTTCCTTCCAGCTCCTACTCAGTTTGTAATCACATATGCCTTAGACTTTGTTTGGGGAGCTGTATCCAAAGGGGAGAAAGTTCAGGACCTGTGGGACAAACAGGATGAAATATCAAAGAAATGGTGGCAGTAATAAATGATGTTTTTCATAGTCGATGTTGCAGTGTGGATTTTTGTGTCTTCCTGCCATGCAGAATCATGCAACTGTTCTTATTTTCATATTGTTTGTATTAGCCTTAGCTGATGGACATCAAAAGACTGATGTCTGGACATCATGGTATAAGAAGGGCATTCATCAACGCCATTTCAGTTATTTCTAGACATGCAGTCTGCAGGGCATTACATTTGTCCAAAATGTTCAGAGTCCATCGGTCATTTTGTTTTTCCAGAGTGTCTCCTTCTTTCATTCTGATAAGTAACGCGCCAGGGATTTTCCTGTAGTAATATAATGTTTAAGAAGGTCAAGAATTGCTTGACATGTAAGAAGAAAATCCTGCATAAAGTTTTTCACTTGTCTGTCTGTTCTGCTTGAGACCTCAGCAATATTTATTGACCTTTCTGAAGCTTTTGACACTGTCTCACACCCCAACTCTTCTAGCAGCGTTCTTTCCTAGGTCTTTCTCTGCCCTCTCAACAGTGGTTTACCAGCTATCTGTCTGACAGACAACAATGCATAAAATGGCAAGGCTGTCTCTCACAATATCTAACTAACAAAACAGGAGTTCTGCAAGGGTCCGTTCTTGGACCCCTCAACTTCAATACCTTCATAAGTAACCTCTATACAGCATCCTGTCTAAGCTCCTTAATCCAATACACCGATGACTCAACCCTCATCTCCTCTTCCAACAATATAGCACACCTTAGATAAATAATGCAAATTGTCTTCTCCTCCATTGAGTCCTGGCTTAATAGTGCATAACTACTGCTCAATCCCAATAAAACAAAACTCATACTTTTTACACCTAGGCCACTCTCTTCTGACTTTAAGATATATTCACTAAATAACTCAGAAATCAAAGTAGTTTCACCTGCCAAATTGCTAGGGGTAGCAATAGACAACAAACTCACCAGTGACCTTCATATACAAAATTCTGTCAAGAAAACACACCACAAACAAGGGATGCTGTATTGGCACAAAAACTTTATGGATACAGCCTCCAAAACAACATTGGCCACAACCTACCTACTCCCCTCTTTACTATATGGTGCCCCCATTCTAACCACCCTTCAGATTACACTAAAAATAAGCTTGAATCCCGTTACAATAAAATCGTCAAATTTGCAATAGGTGCATCTTATTATAAACATCATTGCACTGCTCCTGCTGCACTTAATTGGCTCAAACGTCCCCAACATCTATACTATCTCCAACTGACAATTCCTCATAAAATATCTATAAACCTGAAAATTGTCCTGCCTTAAATTCAGTTCTCCAAATTTACATATCTACCAGGGCTCTCTGTTCTGAAGATAAGCAGCTACTAACTCTACACAAACCAAATAAAAATGCTGCACAATATCTATACTCCTTTTCAGTGGCTAAACTAACTATGGAATAATTTACCTTTAGATATTAGAACTATATCAAATCTCAAGAAATTTAAGTTAAAATTAAAAGATTACCTTTTCAAGTCACATATCTGCCCCTGTTTCAAATCAAGCAGATTCCCATTTCTACCTCTCCCCTTATTCTCTGTGTTCTTTTGCCTCTATCTCACTAACTTAGATCCCTCATCAAATCCACCAAAGCTAGTTATGAAAACAAAATTGCTACAGATACTAAGGGCAACCACAAGGCTTTCTTCGGCTATGTCAAGAATCTGCATAATAATACACAGACTTGATCAGAGCTACAGCACAATGTCACCACTTATACTGAGTCAACTGACACTGCCAATGTCTTGGCAGACAGGTTCAGTGCAACGTTGACTCCCCCCTCACCCCCTAAAGGGCCCATCCACATGCCCAAGGAATATCAAATCCCTATTATCATGACTGCACAAGTAAAAATCGCACTGACCAAAGCTAAGAACACAGATTCCATGGAACCAGATAATATACCAGGTTATGTCCTACACGATTTATAAAAAGCACTAGCACCACACCTGAGTGCTCTTTTCAACTACAGCCTCAGTTCAGGCTTTGTTCCCACTGAATGGTGCACTGCTACAGTCATCCCACTCCACAAAGGGAGTACGACTACTGACCCTGGGAACTTCCACCCTATCAGCTTGATGAGCCTGATATGTAAGGCTATGGAATGTATTATTATGGATCTTATAATTAAGGATAAAGGGGACCTTCAAACCCTGGACCCCACACAGTTTGGGTTTGTGAAAGCCAGATCATATCTGCTCAATCTGATAGACTTCATCAAAGCTGTCACTAGAGCGGTGGATGAAGGCAAGGCTGTCCTCACAGCCTATCTCAATCTAACCAAAGCCTTTGACACCATCCCACACTCTGGAATCATTGATAGGCTCACTCATCTGGGCATTAACCCTTACATCACTAGATGGTTTGCAAACTGGCTCACTAACAGAACCTACACGGTTAAAGTAGCTGACTCCAAATCTGACTACTGGGCAGTTACAAGTGGAGTCCCACAAGGATCAGTTCTGGGCCCTCTCCTATTTGGTCTCTACTTTACTGAAGTTCAAGCCAACACCAAGGGACTCTGGTTAACTAAATTCACAGATGACTGCAAACTGGGAGCTATTATTGATTCTCAAGCTGATGTGGACATCCTACAAAAAGGCCTCCCAGAGACCAAAGACTGGTACCAAAACCATGGCCTTAGGCTAAACACCAAAAAATGCATAGTTATTCCCTTCTGGAAAAACACAGTGCTCACAAACTACCATATTGAAGGGAACCCACTTATCTCTGAAGGAGTTATAAGGGATCTAGGGACACAGGTAGATAGCAACCTCTCCTTCAACAACCACGTCACCACTGTAGTTAGGGAGTCCTTCTACGTGGCACATCTCATCACAAAAGGTTTCTCATCCAGGAAAAAAGAAGTCATTATGTCTCTCTACTCGTCCCTCATCAGACCCATTATAGAGTACAATACCCCATTTGGCATGTACCTCACTAGACAACTCCAATAACTGGAGAGGCCACAGAAATTCTTCACTAAGAGGATCTTAGGACTCAAACACGTGCCTTATGCAGATAGACTTTAAAAACTTAAACTTTACTCCATCTCATATCGCCTACTTAGAGGCAATCTCTCCTTGATGTACAGAGCCATGTCTGACCCAGTTTTGCTAGATATGCTTCATCTGAAAAAATCTCAATCCCCTCATGCTACTTGCACCAAAGACCTCAACCTTATCACCAAATTAAACAGAACCTGCTGGAGGGATAGGTTTCTAACCCAGAGACACCCAATACCCATTAATATCAAGCAGAGCACCTCACTGGCCCTCTTCAAGAGAAATCTTGATGAGTGGATGGGAAATAGGAAATTCACCCTGGGGATCACTTCAATTACACTGTTAGATAGGGACACAGGGAACTAATGTCTGGTAAGCCAGATGACTGGGAACACTATTGGGATAGGCCTGCAGTGGCTCCAGGGCCATTAGCCTAGTACTTACCTATGAACCCCCACCCTCTCCCTCTTACTCAGCTTCAGTTACCCTCCCTCCTACTTTTCTCTACCTCAGTTACCCTTTTCCCACTTCCTCTGTTCCTCCACCTTCAGTGCTACTACAATAACCTTCTTTATTAACACTCTCCTTCTTCCCTATTTACATTTTACCTTAATCCCCAGCTTCCCCATCTCCCTTCTTCATCCTTTTATCTCTATTAACTCCCTTCGGCCTCCTTTTCATCAGTCCATATCTCTACTATATTTTACTACAAATGCCCCTCTCCTATATCCTCTCCACTACCCTCCATCAAACTCCTTTATCTTCTTCCTTGTCATCAAATAGCTCTCTGCTACACTATATCTATATATCTACTTCCTACTATCACATCCATCTACCATCGGCTATTGATTCTCTACCTCACATTCTTTATCTTTCCCTTCACTGCTCATCATTGCTTCACCTATCACCTATTTTAACTACTTTATTTTCAGCTGCAACCTTTTATATGTGAGTATCCCAGTAAGGTACTCATATATAACCTTACCAAATATTTAGCCTCTGTTCACTGTTAAAACACTTACCTATGTAATTCATTAATGGTGCAACTTTGCTTTCCATGAAAAATACATTATCTGCCATATCTTGTTGACCTTTTCTTGTAAAATGTATGTCTGCAATTATAATTGTTAATCTTCTTTGCAAAATGCCTATGTGCTTGACAAGTCTGTAATGAAAAATGTAGGTATATGGCTTTCTGGTTTTACCCATATACTGGTTTTATGATTTGTTGTTAATTATATAAATGGATATTTTTTTGTTTCATGTTTTATGCTTTGTTGTTAATTATACAAAATGTTATGTTGCTCATTATAATGGAGCTTTCCTCCCTGGGCCTCAGCTGAAAATGGGTTTCCTACCCAGTCGGACTTTCCCAGTAACCAAATGTCAAATAAATAAAAAAAATAAAAATGGCTGTAATTGTCCCAACTGTGATAAATTCCATGCAAAACCCCTCAAATGTACAACCAGGGTATTAGCTGCCTGATATAGGTATTAGATTTTCCATCTGGTGTCACAGGAAGAACACCAACCCTTCTCAGGCAGCGATCAATTCAGTCTTGTGGTACCTTTCAGACCTGTTTAGACAGGGGGATTCCTACACCAGTATTAAAATACATACATCTGCCATCACAGCTCACCTGCAGAGTTCTCCAGCTATCTTCTTGCAGCCCTACATGAACCTTTTCCTAAAATCGCTAATTCACTTGAGACAACCCAGAAGGAACTCTATTCCTGCCTGGGACCTAAATTATGTGTCATAGAAACTCACCTTCCCCACCCTTTAAACCAGCTGCCACTGCCACTCTAAAGATACTCACTTGGAAAACCACTTTCCTTATAGCTGTCACATCAGCAAGGAGGGGGTCAGAGCTACAAACCCTCATGTGTAAAGAGCTGTTCACTGTCTTTCACGGGGTTAAGGTAATCCTTAGAACGCACCCATCTTTTATGCCTAAGGTGGTAATAGAACTTACCCTAAACCATGCTATCCATCTGAAAGGATTCTTCCCAAATCCACAGAACCGGGCAGAGCAAGTCCTTCATTCCCTGGATGTTCACAGGCAAATCAGGTATTATCTAGACTGGCCAAAAAAAAACTAATAGAACAGAGCAATTACTGGTAACTTTTGCAGAGAAAAACAGGGCAGAACTGTCTCCATACAAATCATTTTCAAATGGATAGCCAGCTACATTAAGTTGTGTTACTTCTATCATAGCAAAATTCAACTTGGGCATAATGAAGCCCACTCCACCAGGCACACGTCAACTACCACTGCTTTCCTCAAAAGAGTCTATAGGAACTCAGCACATACCTTTACAAAATACTATCATCTAGGCAATGTCTCCAGGTGATAGTGCAGGTTTTGCTACTATCATCCTGCAAGACCTTATTTTCTATGGTCATGCAGATGACCTACCACCCAACTGTTGGCGTTCGGAGCCCTCCTAAGAATCAGTACTGCAACATTGACTATGAAGAATATAGTACAGTTGTGTCCCATTTACCATACTTGTAGATGTTCAAGTAGATCAGTGCTGCAGCACATACTCCCACACTCCAACCCCTCTGTTTGCTGACCATGTTTCTCCCTTTTGCTGGGTGCAAGGGGTAGAGGAGTTCTCTGCAGATAGTCCTCTTATCTCCATCATCCTCTTTCCACCTCCTATAATCTTCATCCTTCTCACTCAAATTCAGACAACTGGAGTGGTCATGCATGTGTGTGTATGCATACAGATATATATTTGTATATGTTTAAATAGACACGTAATGGGTACATATATGTATTAACATACATGGATATAAACACACACACACACACACACACACACACACACACACACACACACACACACACACACATACACACACACACACACACACACACACACACACACACACACACACACACACACACACACACACACACACACACATATAAACACTAAAGGTGGAAAAGTGTCCATATTCACCAAGGATATTCACAACACCAGGCTAGTTGCCCAACACAATGCGTCTGAAATTGTCCAGGTGCAACTAACACTAGGTAAGACTGCAATCCAAATTGTAGCTTGCTACAGATCCCCCACCATGCCCCAAGATTCTCAATACACCATTCTAAACATACTGGAAAATATTAAGATACAACCAAACACCTTAATACTGGGTGATTTCAACTGCCCTGCCATTAACTGGAAAAAGTACTCGTGTACCAACACCTTTGCCCAATGGTTCTTGGAATTCATAAACTCCAATGCCCTGGATCAACTAATCCTTAGTCCCACCAGGGCCTCCAATATCCTTGACCTGGTCATTACCAACTTGGGAAATCAATGCTCCACACCTATGGTCACCCCCTCGTTGGTCAGGTCTGACCGTAAGCTAATCACCCTTGACATCCATATCCCACCCCCACCCCCCAGTAAGGAAACATCCGTAAAAATCTTCTCCAAAGCCAACTTCATGCTACTCAAGTCAGAAGTGACAAACTTCATGACACCCATGCAGACGGGAACTGAAAGTTCGACTGCTGAATCCTACACCAAGGCACTGTACGAGCACATTCACTCATGCATGACTCGTGCCATCCCCAATACAACCAAGAAGCTCGCCTCCAAAAAAAGGAAGCCAGTCTGGTGGTCCCTTGCCATAAACAAACTTTAAAACAAAAGGAAGCAACTGTTGAAGAAAAGAGGAAAATCCCAGAATGCAAAAAAACTCCCTAACCAGCCTCAGTAAGAAGCTGAGATCCCTCATAAAATTCTCCAAAGCTGGTTACGAAAATAAAATCGCTAAAGAATCCAAAGACAGCCACAAGGCATCATATAGCTATGTCAAGAATCTAAATGGCAGTGCTCAGATCTGCTCTCAGCTACAACAGAATGGTATTAAATATACTGATCCCACAGATATTGCCAATATCCTGGCAGATCGATTCAGTGCAAACTTCACCCCCCCTCTCACCCCCTAAAGGGCTCATCTCAATACCGAAAGATTACCAAATTCCGATAATAATGGCCACACAGGTAAAAAACACACTCTCCAAAGCTAAGAATACAGCATCCATGGGACCAGACAACATCCCATGCTGTGTACTACATGAACTACAAAATGAACTGGCACCTCACCTAAGTGTCATATTTAATCAAAGCTTAACCTCAGACTTCGTGCCCACTAAGTTGCACACAGCTACAGTTATCCCACTCCACAAGGGAGGATCCACCTTGGATCCCGGGAACTACTGCCCCATCAGTCTGATGAACCAGATCTGCAAGGCCATGGAACGTATTATCATGGAACTTATAAACAAAGACATTGGCAACCTTCAAACACTGAACCCCATGCAGTTTGGGTTCATGAAGGGTTGATCTTGTCTCCTGAACCTAACTGACTTCTTCGAATCAGTCTCCAGAGCCGTCGACAAGGGTAAGGTGGTCCACACAGCCTAGCTGGACCTTGCCAAGGCCTTCGATACCATCCTCCACTCTGGAATCATAGATAAACTTACTAAGCTGTGCATTAATCCCTACGTCACCCGATGGGTTGCCAACTGGCTTACTGACAGAATCCACACTGTAAAAGTAGCCAATTCCAAATCCAGCTCCAGACAAGTAACAAGTGGAGTATTTCAGGGTTCAGTCCTGGGACCGCTCTTGTTTGCCATCTACTTCTCTGAAGTACAGGCCAACACTAAGGGACTCTAGCTAACAAAGTTCACAGATGACTGCAAACTGGGAGCCATTATTGAATCCCCAAATGAAATGGATATTCTTCAAAAGGGCCTTACAGAAACAGATGCTTGATGTCAGAGCCATGGGCTCAGGCTCAATGCCAAGAAATGTATAGTTATCCCCTTTGGGAAAAACATGTAACTGTGACTTACCACATAGGTGGCAGTACACTAAACACCAAAAGTATGATAAGAGACTTAGGGACACAGGTGGACAGTGGTCTCACCTTTGATAACCACATCGCCACAACAGTTAGGAAATCCTTCTATGTGGCACACCTCATCACTAAGGGCTTTTCATCCAGAAAAATGGAGGTCATTGTCCCACTGTACTCATTTTTCATTAGGCCCATTATAGAATACAATCCCCCATTTGGTATGTACCTCTCAAGACATCTGCAACAACTGGAAAGGCCGCAGAAAAACCTCACTAAAAGAATCACAGGCCTAAAGCAGATGCCCTATGCTGACCGTCTAAAAAAACTCCACCTATACTCTGTCGCATATCGTCTACTCAGAGGCGATCTCTGCTTAACATACAAGGTCATGTCAAACCCAGAGCTGTTGGACATGCTACACTTAAAGAAATCCCAATCCCTCAGAGACACATGCTCCAGGGATCTAACCCTTGTCATCACAATGAACAAAACATGCTGGAGGGATAGGTTCCTGACCCAGAAACTCCCCAGACTCTGGAACAGACTGCCCATTCATGTCAAGCAGAGCCCTCTTCAAAAGGAACCTTGATGATCGGATGGGAGATAGGAAATTCACCCCGGGGATCATGTCAGTCACCCTGTTAGACAGGAGTCCAGGGAAGTAAATACTGCGGGAAGAAATAGCCAGAGAATTGTTATGGCTAGGCTTGTATAGGCCCTAGGGCCAATAGCCTAGTACCAACCTATGAACCAATTGTTTTCCATTACTCTGGTTTCCCTTAATTTGGATGCCCATTGCTCTATCCTGTTGTGGTGCTTTCTGAATTAGATTTTCTACAATGAATCCTTCCCTTCACAAGTACTCCATAACCTCAGTTTATGTTTCTTTAACTTCTCCATTACTAATCTCATTTTCCACTTTGTCTTCTTATTTTTTTGTATTGTAAAGTTCTCCAAGTCTAGATTCCTTGGCCTGTATTTCTCTTCAAATATCTTTGGTGCTGCTTTTTTTGTATTGGTTAGTTTTGCTTTCTCCTTTTCATAGATATTACACCATAGTAAATCTCTTTTTCTTTCCCATATCCATATTTCTTCTTCAGATGTTTCCTGATTCTCCTTACTTTCAGGACTCGTTCCATCATGCTGTGCTATTACTTGTGTTAGACCTTCTATACCAAAGCCTTTATTTCACAGGCACTCCATAACGTCAGCTTATATTTTGTTACTTTGTTCTTTACTAATCTTCTTTTCTGCATTCCCTCTTTGTGATAATATTTCTTTATTGTGAAATGTTCTGTATCTGGATGCCTTTGGCTAAATTTCTCTTCAAATAACTTTGGGGATGCCTTCTTTATATTGGTTAATTTGGCTTTGGCCTTTGCATAAATAATGCACCATATCAAATCTCTCTCTTTCTTTCCCATGTCCATATTTCCTTTTTATACTTTCAAAAATTTCTAGATTTTGCTGTTTATATTTGTGCACTTCCTCAGATGTTTTTTTTCGAAACAGTTCAGAGTTTCTTGGTTTATATACTGTTTATCACAAATCGGTTGTATTAATGAACACAAATTTTTATTTGAAGCTTCTGACAATTTTTCTTGTGGAAGTATTTTTCTTTCCTCTAACTTCTCTCTTTATCTTTTTTGTATATCTTGTGTCTGGAAATTCTGGGCTTTTTGCATAATAGTAACAATACATAATTTCTTTCTTATCCTCAATTATCCACTCTATCGTCTTCATGGCTCTTCTTTGGCCTATTAGTTTTTGTGATTTTTGTGGACGTCTCCTTCCTTCTACAGCAGGAGGGCCATCCTTCCCATGGGCCTTGCCTGGCCCCATTATAGGAATGTTTCTGTAATTTGTGGATTCTACGCTGTCATTTATTTCAGTCCTGGCACCAGTGCACTTACCAGAATTGGGCACGCTTTTATCCTATGTCTTTTGTAACCAGCTATCTTTTTAAATGTTTGACCTACTTCTGTCCATGATATATACTATATACATACAGTCTATATATCAGTGTCATCTTGGTGATATTTTGTGAAAAACAGGGTCCACCTCATAAAGGTACTCACCAAGACTTGAGGATGAATTCAATTTCAGCAATACTACGCTCTTTTGCTTGTTGTCTTATCATCTCTTCATTTGGATGTATTTGCTGATGTATTCTCAGGTCATTACTGCTAATTCTGTCTCCTCCCTGTGCTTTGTTTGGATCTATTTTGCATAGTTCTTCACTATAATTTAATTCGATTTCAATATCTGAGGTTACCTGGATGTCACCAGGACAACTTATCACCCACTTTGTGGAGCCAAACTGTTTCGCATAAGATTTTGTAACTATGTTTATAATTTGTTGTGTCAGAGAATAAATTTTAAAATCTACACACAGTATATCAATTTGCATGTCTTTACCCCTTCCACATCTTATGCATCTATAAAATGGTTTCCTATTATGTTCAATATTGTTATATATTTTTTTAATGTTGTCTCAATACTATTCTTGATTTGTTTGTCCAGCTTGTTAATTTCATTTTTCAAAGTTGTCTTGTAATTTTTGCCTTTCACATTAATCAGATCTCTTGTTCTTATGGAACTATATCCTCCTGATGTTGTATGCCTAGATCCTTTTTTTTTGCATTCAAATTTGCTTTCAAAATATCACTTCTGCATTTTTTTTCATAGTGACTGTTTTGCTTCTGTATAATCTGATGTTATGTGATCCTATCTCGCCTACATTCTGAATGATGGGTTCGGAGCCGATCCCTCGGCTCCGACTCGGCACGCTTATGCCAAAGAGCGAAGTCTCTTATTGGCTGAGCTTACTATATCCCAGGATGCACCACCACCAGTCCCCCAGATCTCGTTTGCCGCTTCCCTGCGAAGACGTGGTCTCGAGCTGGCTGGGCTAAGTAGTTTATTAAACTAACTTTTCTGTCAGTTTTTTGCTGATTTTGCTCTCAAAAGCTGTTTTAACAGCTATCGCTTACTTTGTGTACGATTTGGACTTGGATTTGTTGTGTGTGATTGAGTTCAGTTTGTTTTCGGCCCCTTCCATTCAGGGCCTTCCCGGACTGTTAATATTTTGATTACAGGGTCTCTAATAGTTGTTCAAATTGGTTTAGAGTTACCTGTTCTTTCACAGGAAGAATCGGCTTTATTTTTACTGTTAGCTTATATCAGTAGTTAAAATTTAGTGTACTTTCCTGTCAGAGTGACTAGATTTCTGTATCAACATGTCTCAACCTCATAGGCCTTCGGGCTTCAAGAAATGTTCTAAATGTGCTTTTAAGATGTCTGTTACTGATGACCATCTACTGTGTGTGTATTGTTTAGGGGCAAAGCACTTGCAGGAGTCATGCAGCGTATGTCACGCTTTTTCCTCCAGGGTCCTCCAGGAGAGGAAAAATAAATTAATTCTTAAAGGGTTGATTAAGCCCTCTTTGAAGAAGCCTTGTCTTCCTCCGACTCCTGCCAAAGAAAAGGGCCGGCTCCGACCAGTCCGTCGGATCCGACTGCCAAGAGACCTAGGCAGGCCTCTCCTTCGGCTCCAAAGACTTCGGAGCCGAGGTCGGAACGGTCTGCCTCGATGCCTCCAGTATTGACTCCTCGGGCTTGGAGCCGATGGCTGGGGCATCGAGGCGGGTCACCTTCATCGGCTCCACTGCTCTCGGAGCCGACAAGGGTCGCCCGCTCAGACACTTCCTCCTCGGCGCCGAAGTCTACCTCAGCACCGATGGAATCTGGTGTGTGTGTTTCCTCGGCGCCGATTCTCATCGAGTCGCCTCGGAGCCGGTCCCCTAGTCCCTTGGGGCCGAGGGAGAGGTCTTCTCGAACCCGTTCTGTTTCCTCTCGGTCTTCGAGAATGTCGGATTCTGATATAGACAGGGTGCTCCAAAGACTTTTCCAGTCCCCAGTCTTCCAAAAATTTGTTTCGGCTCCGACCCAGTTGGCTTCGGAGCCGATGACCATGACCCACCCCATTGCTATTCCTCCTCCGACTGCTTCGACTCCGTCGGAGCAGGTGCTCTTGGAGCCAGTGGAGATCTCAGGGTCGGCTCCGACCCTTACTCCAACCCGGGCCCTCGGGTCCGAGTTTGGTACGCGGACTTCTTCGGCTGGACCCGAGGGTGATGTTTCGGGACCGATGCTTTCGGTTCCGAGCCTCCCTCTCGGTGCTTCGGCTGCGGGACTTCCATCTACTATCATGGCCCCGGAGACTGGACGCTCCCAGGATTCTGGAGGTCCGGCTTTCAGAGCCATGAGGAGTGCCTTGGCCAAATCCTCTTCGCCATCTCTCCGGTTTACCAGCACCTTCCCTGGGCGTGGAGACTGGGTCTTTGGCAGTTCCCTGTCCGTAGCCAGCGGAGCCCCGAGGCCTGAGGTTACCCCAGTGGGGTTCCCTCTTCCTGAGGGTTCTTGAGTCATCTCCAGAGGAACCCCAAGGAAGAGATCGTGCAAGAGGAAGCACGTGGACTCCCCCGAGTCTATCACATCGGACACAGATATGGATGATGCAGAGGGGTCCCCTAAGTCGTCATCGGATGATGTCTCCTTTGCAGACATCTTAGAGATCCTCAAACAACGAGGCGGCTGGATGTCCAAACCCCCCTCTGCGGACGAATCAGTGCTCCTCAAGGCCTTT
Source organism: Protopterus annectens (assembly GCF_019279795.1). Taxonomy (NCBI): domain Eukaryota; kingdom Metazoa; phylum Chordata; order Ceratodontiformes; family Protopteridae; genus Protopterus; species Protopterus annectens. The sequence continues at coordinate 1,192,727,707 of NC_056732.1, read as the reverse complement.
GGGGCTCAGCCCTCCGCCTCCTGGGTGTCTCCGCCCTTCGACGAGCTTCTGGATTTAGTTTGTCAAGGGCGGAACACCCGGATACCGTGGAACCAGTCCCTTCTCGCCCAAACAAGTTCTTATCTGCTCCCCCCGAGAAGGAGTTCCTTACTAAAGGCGTGGCTGTAGATGCCATGGTGGTGGCATCTGCTACACAACAGGACGTGGCAGAGGCTTCAACGTCCATCCATCCTCCTAATAAGGAGTCTAGGAGTATGGATAGGTACGGAAGCGCACCCTGACTTCAGCGGCCTTTACTTTAAGGTCTCTGAATTATTTGGCACATTTTACCAGGCTTCAGAGGGATCTGGTCAAGGAGTTGTCAGACTCCCTCTCGGGTAACCTACCTGAGCAGCTAGCCCAGTCCGTTAGCTCTCAGTTGGCTATCCTTACGTCAATTGCTAACTCGTCCATGAGGCTCATTTCTTATGCGGCCGAAGGGGCGGGTAGAGCAGCAGGCACAGGCGTTGCTCTACGTAGACAAGCCTGGCTCCGCTTGTGTCAGTTTGCGGAGGCCTTCAAGTCTTCCTTCTCCGACGCTCCCTTTGATGGGTCCTCATTGTTTGGACCCAAGGTGAAAGACACCCTTACCCGCTGTGAGCAAGAGGGAAAAACGTTATCTGCCGTAGGGGCCCGTTATTCCACTCCCTTTCGGCCTTACCCCAAGGCCAAAGTAGGGGGAAAAATGTGGTTCCGAAAATCTCGCAAGTTTTTCTCCCAACAGCAGGAAGATTCCCCGTCCAGAGGCAGAGGGCGGGGAAATTTTTCAGGGAGACGCCGTCCCAGAGGCGGCAGAGGGCCGGCAATTCTGGAGACCGAGTCCTTTCGTGGCTCTTCAGCCTCCCATACAACATGAGGGATTGCCCGGCTGTGCTGCTCCGGAGCCAGTCGGGTGTCGTTTTGCCAAGCACCTAGAAGCCTGGGAGTCAATCACTCCAGGACAGATGGGTGCTTCGATAATTGCCGGAGGTTACACCATCCCATTCAAGGCCTCACCCCTTCGGCCCAAGAGAATCCCGGACCCACCACCCAGTCAAAGGGAAATGGCAGCTGCAGAAGCTTCAAAGCTGCTAGAAAAAGGAGTCATCCAACCGGTCCCCACAGACCAAATCGGATTAGGAAATTACTCCAGGTTCTTTTAGTGCCAAAAAAGACAGGGGACCTGAGACCAATATTGGATCTCAGCAGACTAAACCTATCCGTCACGAAATCCAAATTCCGAATGGTCACGTTGCAATCCATTCTCCCGTTGTTGGAGAAGGATGTTTGGATGTGCTCCATAGACCTCAAGGACGCCTATTATCACATACCGATACATCAGGCGTCCAGAAAGTATCTGCGCTTCAGCCTGGGAACCAGTCATTACCAATTTTGTGCTCTGCCCTTTGGTCTCACCACAGCCCCCAGGGTGTTCACCAAGTGCTTGGCAGTAGTGACGGCTCACCTGAGGAGTCTTGGATTCCAAGTGTTTCCCTATCTCGACGACTGGCTCCTGACTGCCACCACCAGGCATCTACTTATGGACAACCTCAAGCCACCATCTCCTGGGTGTTTCCCTAGGGATTACATTCAATTGGTCAAAGTCTGTCTTGCTGCCCTCTCAGCGCATAAAGTTTATAGGAGCAGAGATAGACTCAAGATTGATGCGTGTCTTTCTTCCTGCCGACAGGATTCGAACTTTACAGGGCCAAGTTCTAGCTCTGATCTCAAGATCCAAAGCCCCAGCCAGGATGGTCCTACAGGTTCTAGGCTCAATGTCTGCCACGGTATTTTTAGTTCCTCTAGCAAGGTTACACATGAGGATTCTTCAGTGGCTCTTATCAACTCAATGGTCCTTCCAAGATCTTCGCCTCAATCATCACATCATGATTACGGAAATATGCAAAAGGGACCTTCGCTGGTGGCTTCAGACATCCAACTTGGATCAGGGAAAGCCCTTTGTTCTCCCCCCTCCAGTGGTTACCCTGACGACAGATGCCTCCCAGATAGGGTGGGGGCATTGTCTGGGCAGGCTAGTTCAGGGATCCTGGCTTCCGGACTAAGCTCTTCTCCACATCAACGTGTTGGAGATGAGGGCGGTACTCCTATCCCTACAGGCCTTACACAAGTTCCTTCCTCAGGGCATCATAGCCATCCACACAGACAACATGTCGGTGGTTTGGTATCTGAACAAACAAGGAGGGACCAGATCGTATCCCCTTTGCAGAGAGGCCATGAGAGTGTGGGAATGGGCCGTAGCTACCAACCGCTTCTTGGTAGCGACCCACATCCCGGAAAGTCAAATGTATTGGCGGACAAATTAAGCAGGACAATTCTCTCTCCTCACGAATGGTCTCTAAACCGCAGTAGCAGCCCAGGTTTTCAAGAGATGGGGACGCCGTGCTGCGACCTATTTGCGACTCCACAAAACACCAAGTGCCAAAGGTTCTTCTCCTTGATTCCACATCAGGAAATACCAGCCATGGATGCTCTAGCACAACCTTGGCCAACAGGGTTACTTTATGCTTTTCCTCCAATTCCACTCCTTCCCAAAGTTATTCAAAAGCTTCTCAGCTAGGGTCTTCAATGATTCTGATTGCCCCATACTGGCCTCGTCAGATATGGTTTCCTTACCTGAAAAAGCATGCAGTGGACGATCCGTGGACCTTAGACCTGATCCCGGATTTGCTAATCCATCAGTCGGGACATTGGCATCAGTCCCTTCAATCTCTGAAGTTGACAGCTTGGCTCCTCCACTTCCAACCTTAGTTAGAAGTCACACACTAGACCGGGAAGTTGTTCACATTTTATCTTCGGCCCACAAACCCACCACTAGCAAATTGTACCTCAGTAAGTGGAAGAGGTTTGCTATCTGGGCTCAACTCAAGGGCTTAGACCCTATCACTGCTCCTGTCCCAGAGGTTTTGAAATTCTTAACATCCCTGTTTAATCAGGGATCTTCTGTCTCAACTATTAAAGTTCAACTAGCTGCTATCTCTAAATTCCATGAATCCACGGATCCTCCTTTGATGAGCAGCAGACTATGCAAAACATTCATTAAAGGTGCGAGTCTGTTAAGACCACCAGTTTTTCATCCTGCACCTCCGTGGGATCTTGATTTGGTGCTTCACATTAACATCTCCCCTTTGAGCCGGCTGCTACATGCAATTAAAATATCTGTCTTGGAAAACGGCATTCTTAGTGGCTATTACTTGCAAGAAGAGTCTCAGAGCTTCAAGCCCTGTCTATTAAACCACCGTATTTGATTTTCCACAAAGATAGAGTATCACTTAGGCCTAATCCATCCTTTGTCCCAAAGGTCTGCTCTAGTTTCTGTCTTCAACAATCTCTAGAACTACCAGTTTTCTTTCCAAAATTCTCTAATGAAGCAGAATACACTCTCCATAAATTGGATGTTCACAGGCAATTACGCTTCTATTTAGACAGGACTCAGCAACTTCGTAAGTCAGACCAGTTGTTTGTGTCCTTCTCAGATAATAAATTGGGCCAAACCATCACAAAAGCTACAATCTCAAAATGGATCAGAGATTGCATAACTCAGGCCTATTCTTCTTCAATAAGCAACTTGCATCATCTATCAAAGCTCATTCTACCAGAGCTATGGCTACTTCTATAGCTTTTCATTCCAAGCTCGCTATATCGAAAGTTGTGCTGCGGCTACTTGGTCCAACCCGCACACTTTCATTTCCCACTACAAATTGGATGTGGCATCTAAAGGACGAGCATCATTTGGTTCCACGGTACTCAGGAGTGTTTTCCAGTGAGCCACCCAGGATTCAGGTGCTAGGACGCTGTCCCATCATTCAGAATGTAGGCGAGATAGGATCACATAACATCTTTTAGTTATGTACTCACCATAACTTCAGATGTTTGGGATCCATCTCGCCTACATTCCTGATACCCACCCTCCTTCTCCCTGCCTTGCAGATCAGAAGAGATTGAACGGTTTTGAGCTCCACTGTTTTTATCTTGCTTCATCTGACGATGTTATATAAGCAGGGTATGCATGTGTGCATGTATGCGGACAAACTAGATCTGGGGGACTGGTGGTGGTGCATCCTGGGATATAGTAAGCTCAGCCAATAAGAGACTTCGCTCTTTGGCATAAGCGTGCCGAGTCGGAGCCGAGGGATCGGCTCCGAACCCATCATTCAGAATGTAGGCGAGATGGATCCCAAACATCTGAAGTTATGGTGAGTACATAACTAAAAGTTTTTAATCTTCTGTGCATTGGTTTACATTTCAGTTGGGCAAAATTATCTACCAACAAATTAACATTTTTAAACCCATGATCACTGCACGTTATTGGAGGTAAAACTTGATATGAAGTAACAGTAATTTCTTTAGGAACACAAACAACTGGCCAGATTCAATAAACACTACACGGTCCATTTACACAGTGTGTGCATCATGTGTGCATCATGGTACGACGTGCACACAATAATGCACTGTTTTGTTTTCAGTAAGCGGCACCGCATGGTGTATAGAGCTGTGCAAACAAGGTAAACACCATGGTGGGCTAATTACAGCATAAGCAGCTGAACTGCATGCTAATCAACCAGTCCAAGATGGAGGAGCAATTCAACACGCTATAAAGCAATCGTTTAGACCTAGTGCTTGTTTTCCCTTTGAATTACAAAACCTATTGAAATACAGCCAGAGAATGGAGTCTACACAGAAGAAATGTTAGGGGCTGCTATTGCTTTAATTTATGTTTATGTGCAGCAGGCAGAAGTCTATGCTGCTGCTGCTGCTTCTGCTAAAAGACCATGTCTAAGAAGAAGAAGAGTTTTCAGACCCCATTTAACTTATCACAATCTGCATGACATGGAAATTGTAGAGCACTACAGGGTGGATAGAGACACACTACAGGAACTCTAAAACCTCTTTTGTTCTCAACTCAGAGCCAGGGCAAACCGAGGAGAACCCATACCAATGGAGACAAAGGCATGTGTAGCACTTAGAATTTTAGTTACAGGAACGTTTCAGAGACTGACAGGGATATGCTGAGGGTGTCACAGGCATCAGCATCCAGGATCCTGAATCAGTTCCTGAATGCTGTGCTCCAACATGCCAATGACCACATATATTTTCATCATACTCCTGAGGGATAGGGCCACAAATATGCAGGGGTTCTGCCTGTAGCACACGAAGTACTGAGTGCCATAGATTATACACATATAGAAATTAAGGCACAACCCAGGGAACAGTGAAGGCTCAACATAAATAGGGAGGGCTTCCACTCTATTAACTGCCAGAGTGTGTGTAATGCCAAGGGACTCATCTTGCACATGAGTGCTGGCAACTCAGGCAGTTACCATGACTCACATATTTGGCACACCTCGTAGCTGTATCAGGTGTTCACTAGGGGGAATTATACAACAACCCTCCATTAATATTCAAAAACGTGCACGCTGATTGGTCAGCGTGCACATTGTAAATCTGAGTTATAGTAATGGAAAAAGGTCCGGTCGCCCAGATTTTTTCCATTACTGTAACTCTTACAGTAACACTGTCCCGCTATATTAAACGAGTTTAACATAGCGAGACAGCTTTAAAAAAAGCAACAGAGATTCTCCATTGCTTTTTTTTAAAGCTGTCTCGCTATGTTAAACCCATTTAACATAGCGAAACAGTTTGTAAAAAGCAACGGAGATCTTGCTTTCTCTGTTGCATTGTTCCAAAACTGTCTCGCTATGTTAAATGGGTTTAACATAGCGCGACAGCTTTAAAATAAGCAACAGAGATTCTCCGTTGCTTTTTTTAAAGCTGTCTCGCTATGTTAAACCCATTTAACATAGTGAAACAGTTTGTAAAAAGCAATGGAGATCTTGCTTTCTCCGTTACTTTTGCCCACAGCCCTGATGTACTGCGTAGGCATACGCATGCACAGTACATCAGAACTGCCGCAGAATACCAGACAGCTGCAGAAGGGCAGCAAGGAGGCATTATACAATGCCATTATTTAAGAAAAGTAATTTTTTTTTTTCTTAAATAATGTCATTGTATAATAGCAATAACCCACTTCTGGGTGTGGGTAATGCTGGATTTACCCACAGTTGGCTTTGTTTGGCCACTCAGGCTTTGCCCTCGTAACCAAACCACACCAACTGTGGGTAAATCCAGCATTACCCACACCCAGGCGTGGGTTATTGCTATAATATCCCATAGGGTCATTTACTGGGAGATGCAAGATATGCACTGGGATATGATACTGAATGATGCCCATCAGAAATGCACACACCCACTGAAGAACACCATAATGATGAACACTCTCAAACCAGAAGTATCAAAGAGTGCGTGTTTGGGCTGCTGAAGTCACATTTCCAGTGCCTAGATACATCTTGGGGAGCCCTGCAATACAATCCATGTACACGTACTGAAATATTCATGCTACACAACATCATCCTGAGAAAGCAGCTTTAGCAGTATCAACAAGGGGAAAGGACACACATCCCACCACCAATGGCAAGGTCACCACAACCATACATAGCTGAGGAGTCAGAGGAGGAACTAGCAGCTGCTGTGGGCAGATGTAGACATGTTCAATATGCCCTTGCATTAGCTAAGAGGCAATACATAGCACACTCACTCATCACCCAAGGGGCTAAAACCTTCATCTTACATGCATAAATATAGTAGCATTGATGCCAAGCAGGACTCATGACCTTTAAATAGCCTTGTAATAGCTGTGTACTGCTAGCATCAGACAGAGTCAGCCCTGAACTAAAACTGTTGCAGCTGCTGGATTTATAAGGTAAGTGTTGAACCTGGAGTGTATTGTGTAATGATATGAATGAATGGCATATCCTTGCATGTTATTACTTGGTAATGTAAGCAAGTAAAAGGTGGGTGATTTGTACAGAAATTACTTTAACATGTGACAGCAGGGTCTTATTTGACTACATGTGTCCTCTATCGAGTAGTAGGCCTCAGGTACCAAAGATTCTCACAGTCAAACTTCTTAAAAGTACTGATGGTAACTGAATATCCTCAGTTTATCATCATACTTTTGGATAGGAAAATTAAATATAAAAGAGAGAAGTTAGAAAGTAATGAGACACATTTCAGTTTCAAACTTCACAGCCATCACAGGATCATTAACAACAGTGATGCAAATAATGTTTGATTCTATCAACTGTCTAACTTTCTAAGACCAAAATATGTCAAAGGTATTTAAATATTTCAACAGATATGTTTTTTGTTTTATATGGAATGTTTATTACTGCACACACTGCTTTTTATGATGTTTTATTTTGGTTTATTTGTTTATTCTGGGTAGCTATTACTTACTTGAGATTCTAACAAACAAGGTATTGTTGAGCAGGACTTTAAGATTTGGTGAACAGGAACTTTAGGGGATAATTGTTTAATTTAACTACCCTCCTGCTTTTTCATCATTGATTAATCAAGCACTAATTAATAGCTGTATTTATAGGTTGTTTTTACTGAAGTTAACTGACTCTGAAGATGCCCACGAGGGTGAAAGCGCTTAGTCAGTTCAAGTTGCTGTTTTTTTATTTCTTCATTCATCAAATTGTGGATTAATAAAGGTTTTGTGAGGTTACTTGTTATGTTACCTTAGTGCCTTTTTGTTTACTAGTTGTTTTACACTCTGAGTTCCTTCAGTTGTTGTTTTGGCACTTGGTAACAACAAAGGTGTATATCACTTAAACCTATACACTCTTGTGGACCCTTTTTCAGGGATGACTTTTTCTGTGAAGGAATACTATTCTGTGATTTACTCCTTGTGGTTGTGACAACTATCATATGCTGCTATTGTTTGTTTCATCATTGCTGCTACCTCTGATGTGAGCTGAACAGCTACTGAGGTTAATTACTGATTTTTTCATCTGGTTGTCGAGTTTGCTAATCTGCCTGCATTATTACTATTGGATTTACCTGCACCATTACTATTGGATTTACTTGTACATCCTAGTCCTTGGTTTGAGCTGAACAGCTACCAAGGTTAACCAACATTTCTACTACTTTCTTAGCATTTTGCTACATTAGGACGGACTGCAGGAGGTTGTATTTTCTTTTAACAACATTCTTTTAACACTGTTTTATTACAAGAAGATTAAATTTCCACGTTGGTCACAGTTTTCGATATAGATTGGTTTGTTCTTTGGAACACTAACAACTTGAACTTTTAAAACTGGAGCGTACTGCTTTAAGTACACTTTGAGAGACTGTCCTTTTGGTGCACGTCTACCACACCTCTGTTAGCTTTGGCTGTGTTGTCATTGCTGCTACGTGTTATGAGTTTTGCTTCCATTTGTACTGTTTTTATTAAAGGAAGCGACGGTTCTGTTTAAGCTTGTTTACTGGGTTACTGGCTGTTAGGGGTTATTGCTACTTTTCCTTTTGAGCTATCCTGTTGGCGGAGACTTAACGGACCACATTATTACACAGGCTTTTGTTTCCTTCAAAGAGAAAGTCCTCGGTGGTTCCTTCGAAGCTTCTGGCTTCAACGAGACAACAAGGAACTCATTTTGTATAACTTTTACCACCCGTTACTAAGGTTTGCAACACTCTTGTCTTCAGCATTGCAATTTTCAAAGAGAACGCACTTTACTGGACTGATTTCTGTATTTATTTTTTTGTATTTTGATTCACACTATTTCGAAGCAAAGTAGCTTCCAATTTTGACTACACTGTAGTTTGGTTATACAATCGCTGAGCTAACTCAGGGGGTTATAATAATAATATGATTTTAACATTGTTTTAATTCGCTTGATTTGTGAGCTGTTTTTTATGTTTATTTTAAATAATTGAACAGAATTGATGAACAACAACTTTTCTATTATTTTTGAATAAGGTTGATTCATTTGTAAACTTGACATACTGAATGGTGTGGATTTTTTTACATTTTTGCAAGGGGTTACTTGGTATTGCTTTTGACTACATTAACTTATATTTTCATAGAGTAGTTTCATCATTATTACAGTTTTGTCATGTCTTCTTATAAATAACAGATTAGTGGATTTGTGATTTGGACTAGTGTACTTGTTAACAACACACTTGCTTTGAGGTTTTTGAGGTAGATATTGTTACACCCTGACAATACGAATTTAATATTATTATTTTACATTATTATTATTTTCGGATTTTATTTTATTTTATTATTTTCTACTTTATTTTATTAATACTATTGGTTCTTGTGGATTCAACCAATAGGGTGTTTATTTTTACCACTATTACCCATTTAGATCTGAGGTTAAACATTTAAAAGTGGACAGGAAAAGTTCATTTTTTTACATATACTTTTTTTACCTATTTTTTTATATTTTTTTTCCTATAGATATATATTTTTTTATTTATGATGGAACACTTATTGATCCAATATATGGAAATTTCTAGACAGATTATCACATTACTGCAGGCAAACAAGACTGCAGAACATAATATTCAAGATGTTAGTTTTACAGACACACAGGTGGAACTGTTTACTATGCATACACCACCAGTGTCCACTGCTGATAGACAAGTGAATACGGAGACACTTAGAGGGGAAAGGAACAATACCCACCAGGGAGAGAATAATAACAGTAGAGGAAGAGTTGTTACTAACAACATTCCTACAGGACCAATGTTTGACATGGAGAACTTCTTGGTGCCCCCTGTATTAGGTGACTCTTTTAGATCAGAAAATCTTGGGACATTCAACTCACAGGTATTTAAATTTGAAAAGTTAGCTAAAAAATACAAATCGCTTCAGATGGACAATGTTTTTTAGAGCGTTCACTAGAACTTAACCAGGTACCCAAAGATCTGAGAGGCCCTTCTCAGTATGGAGAACATCGATGTCTGTGCTGTAACTGAAACCTGGTTCAAGGCTCCTGAGAGCACCCCGGCACTATTAGGTTTTACCTCATATCATGCGTTCCGGCCCCAAAACCCGGACCACACCACAAAAGGAGGGGGTGTATCCATATTTATAAAGGATACCCACACCTCCAGGTTGGTGGCAACGCACGAAGCTTCGGAAACCATCCAGGTGCAACTAACCCATAGGAAAAACTGCTCTACAAATTGTAGCATGCTACAGGCCACCCTCTCAAACTCAGGAACCCCACACAGCCTTCCTGAAGACACTGGAGGGTATAAATGTATCTCCAAACACCATCATATTGGGTGACTTCAACTATCCGAATATAGACTGGGAACATTATTCAAGCCCTAACTTTCTAGCCCAATGGTTCCTGGAGTTCATAAATTCAAATGCCATGGAACAGCTAGTCACTTTTCCCATGAGAGGAGAAAATATACTAGATCTCATTATCACAAACATGGGGACAAAATGCTCCACACCGGAAGTATATCCCTCATTGGTGAGATCTGATCATAAACTAATCTCACTGGAAATCCACATCCCGCCCCCACCCCAAACAAAAAAGACCACAGTGAAGAACTTCTCTAAAGCAAACTTCACACTACTCAAGACTGGTGTGGTATCCTTCAAGGCCACTGAGCTAGTGGAAACCACAACCCAAGCTGCGGAAGCCCTTACAAATGCCTTCTATGAACACCTCCAGGACTGCATGGATCAGGCAATCCCAAATAAAACCAAGACTCTTTCCACAAAGGGCAAACGTCCAGTCTGGTGGACCCCAGCCATTAACAAACTTTACAATAAGAGGAGAAAGCTATTACATGATAGAACAAAATCCATAAAAAGGAAGTCACCCCTGATCATTATTAGTAAAAAAATACGAGCACTCATAAAATCAACTAAGGCCAATTTTGAGAGAAAAATTGCCATGGATTCAAAGGACAATCATAAGGCCTTTTTCAGCTATGTTAGGAACCTGGGTGGAAACTCACAGATATGCTCAGAATTAGTCCAAAATGATACAAAAATCACTGAACCCACAGACATTGCCAACATACTGGCAGACAGGTTCAGTGCAAACTTCACCCCCCTCTCCCCCCCTAAAGGAGAGATTACTATCCCAGCGGAGTGTAGCCTCCCAGACATCTCAAATGCGCAGGTGAAAGCTGCTCTCTCTAAAGCTAAAAACACAGCATCAGTGGGACCGTATGGTGTCCCCGGCTGTGTGCTACATGAGCTAAATGAGGAATTAAACCCGCACATAAGGCAGCTGTTTAATCTCAGCCTTACCACAGGATACGTGCCCAAGGAGTGGAGTACGGCAACTGTGGTCCCACTCCACAAAGGCGGTGCCTCTACGGACCCTGGTAATTACCACCCCATAAGCTTAACAAGTCTAGTCTGCAAAGCTATGGAGAGGATCATAATGGAGCTCATAAACAAAGATATAGGGGACTTGCAGACATTGGACCCGACCCAGTTTGGCTTCAAGGGCAGATCATGCCTTTTGAACTTGGTCGACTTCTTCAAACAGTCACCAAGGCCATTGATGAGGAAAGGCAGTCCATACAGCCTACCTTGACCTTGCAAAGGCTTTCGACACAATACCCCACTCGGGTATTGTAGAAAAACTTACCAGCTTAAATGTAAACCCATATGTCACAAGATGCAAACTGGCTTAAGGACAGAACCCACAGGGTTAGAGTTGCTGGTGCTATGTCAGACTCCAAGCCGGTCACAAGTGGTGTCCCACAGGGCTCGGTCCTTGGCCCCCTATTGTTCGGCATCTACTTCTCAGAAGTACAGGCCAACATGGGAGGACTTTGGCTGACAAAGTTTGCAGATGACTGCAAACTGGGCGCCATAGTGGAAAGTGCATCGGACACGGATATCCTTCAGAAGGGACTCACGGAAACAGATATCTGGTGCCAGAGCCATGGCCTGAAGTTAAACGCCAAAAAATGTATAGTCATACCCTTCAGGAAAAACAAGGTAACCCCAAGCTACCATATAGGTGGCAATCCACTAAGCACAGAAGAGGTTATCAGGGACCTGGGGACCCAGGTTGACGGTGGCCTTTCTTTTGACACTCACGTTGCTAAAGTGGTTAGAAAGACCTTCTACATTGCCCACCTGATCATGAAGGGATTCACATCCAGATCTAGTGAGGTCATTGTTCCCCTGTACTCTTCACTTATCAGACCAATGATCGAGTACAATGCCCCATTCGGGATGTATCTCACCCGACATCTGCAGCAATTGGAGAGACCCCAAAAGTTCCTCACCAAAAGGATAAAGGGACTCCAAAATCTGTCATATGCTGCCAGACTGAAGAAACTCCAGCTCTATTCAGTCGCATACCGTCTGCTCAGAGGTGATGTGCCTGACATACAAGGCCATGTCCAACCCGGAATTAATGGACATGCTCCACCTCAAAAAATCCAAATCCACCAAAACCACTAGAGCAAGTGACTTAAACCTTAGCACGGATATAAATAGGACGTGCTGGAGGGATAGATTTATCACTCAGAGACTCCCTATGCTGTGGAATAAAATCCCGGTCCATGTGAGGCAGAGCACCTCGCTGGCTCTGTTCAAGAGAAATCTTGACCTGTGGATGGGAGATCGTAGGTTTACCCCGGGAATCATCTCTGTGTCACTGCTGGACAGAGGCACAACAAACTAATGGGCACAGTATTTTTTCATATAAGGGGTGGCGTAAGCCACAAAACTTTGGGCTAGGCTTATAAATGCCTTAGGGCAGATAGCCTAGTATAAACCTATGAACCTATGAACCTATATATAGGATCCCTATGGGAATTGAGGCAAACACTGAGGCATACAAAAATATGTTGGAACTTTTTGATAGAACTGGGATGGACTTAATGAGAATTATCATTAGAGACAATAACAACAGATTAAGTGTTTTAAAAAATGAATTACTTATTCTCAAGCAGAGTATTACCAATGACTTGCTTTTTGAAAGTAACAAAGGTAGATTAGATAGAATTACAACTGAACTTGACAGATATGTTAAAACAAGTATGGAAAGAAAACAAAAGAAGCTATTAAGGGATACTACTGAATATAAAGAGAAAAAAGCTTACCCCTTACCCAATACGACTAGGGATGTCCAACATGATGGGGACATAAGGAGAAACACAATGTTAACTGAGGAGGAGGGGATAACCAATGAGATACATTTTGGGATAGAGGAGGAAGAAGAGGTTTTTTTTAGAAAACCAACCTCCGTTAAAACGGTCAGACAGATCGAGGAACCGAGACAACCCACGAGATCAGGAGGTTCAGAGACCACCTCAGGGACCAGGACAGTACACAGGGAACAATTGGAGGGATGGGCGACAGAGGAGGAACAACTCGAACTTGAACCCCACCTTCCACAACACCAACAACTGGCGCAACAGATGAACGACAACACTGATAACACTCCCAGTATTTTCTTACCTACTGATTCTCCTGTATCTTGTTTTGATTCATCTACTGATTTATGTCAGCATTCTCCCACTAGTATGTTAATTTCTCCATTGGCTAACATTACTAAGGAGGGTCCTACTATTTTAGGTGACAACTCCTTTTTTGTTTACAATTTTTCTAGTTTGAAGATTTTAGACAGTCATCTTAGCTTATCGAAAAAAGGTTTTTCTTTTGTCCCTGATTTCAAATATGACATCAGTAAGATTCTTATTAATTTAAAGCTCTTTACAAGAAAACTGAATTTAAAAGTATTTTTTAGTACGAAACACAGGGTTGACAGTGAAGGTCAATTATTTACAATTAGAAGAAGTAGCACATTTATACCCCCACACCATCCTGCTGTGTTGGCTTTTGAACGTTTATGTACAACACAAATTAGGCGACTTCTTGACACTAGACAGATAACATGTGACAACAACATAACATCTGCAGAATTATTTTGCTTAAAGGAACTTTCTGTTAACAAGGACTATAGGGTTATGAATCCGGACAAAGGTGGAGGAGTGGTTATTATGACCAACACTGATTATTTAACGCAGATGCAGAACATTCTAAACGACTCCGACACATATGAGTTAGCTTCTAAATTTGATGTCCAGAAGGCGTACACCAAAATAGACTGGATGCTTTATGAGTTGCTATGTGAAAGTATAATAGATGCTGAGGAATATAAATATTTATCGGTAGAACACCCGGTTATGCCCACCATTTTTGGCATACCCAAAATTCATAAAAATTTAGTTAACCCATCTTTTAGACCCATAGTTGCAGCCAGACGATCAAAAACTGAACCTCTAGCTTCCTACATAGACATTATGACCAAGGACATCCTGGAAAGGTTGCCATATATCTTAAAAGATTTGTGGCACTGTTTGGACTGCCTCAGAACTTTGTCTCACGATGATCTGGGGGATTTTTTGTTGGTCACTATTGATGTTATCAATTTATTTTCAGTGATCCCCCATGATTGTGGGCTCGACTGGTTTAGGAAGAGCTTGGACAAACATACCAACTTGCACCGGACCAAGAAGGACCTTTTGGTGGATCTGTTGCAAATGGTACTGGAGAACAATTTTGTAGGTTTTGAGGATGAGTATTACAGACAGTCCACAGGGGTGGCTATGGGTGCTAAATGTGCACCCATTTATGCCAACCTTGTTTTAGCAGAATGGGAAGACCAGTTTGTGTTGACATCTGATTATAAGGCTAAGATGCCTATCTATTTTAGATTTTTGGATGATATTTTGCTTTTTTTTTGGAAAGGCACACTTGACGAACTGGAAGAATTTATTTTATATTTGAACCACACGACAACATTCTTAAAATTTACACACAAGGTTGGCAAGATGAGTATTGATTATCTGGATTTACAATTATATACTAAAAATGGTAAAATAGAATCAAGATTATACAGAAAGAAAACCTACAGCAATTAATTTCTTCATTATAATAGTTGTCACCCTGCCTATGTTAAGAGAAATGTTGTTAAGGGCCAAATGATCAGGTTGTCTCGTATTATTAGTGAGGATGATGTCTTTAAAATTGAACTGGACATATTGAAGGACTTATTTGTCCAAAGAGGTTATCCCATTGATATACTTTTGTCACTTCAACATGAAATATTTAGAAGAAGGTCTACTGACTTTGTTCCAATTTTGCATGACACACACAGGTTATGTGACAAAGTCACCAACCATAAAGATGTGCCTGATAGAAACAATACGCCAACAGGAATGGTATTACAACATAATAGGTTAGCACCTGAAGTTAAAGATGTTATTTACGGTGCTTGGGAAAGCCTCATCCCTGCAGACTTACACAACATACTTGGTAAATGTCCCACTTTTATTAATAGTAGAGGTTCAAATTTAAAAGACCTACTAGAGAAGACCAGCTACTATGGCCAAATGTGGCAATTGCAAGGCCTGTAAATTTATTAATGACGGTCCCTATGTTTGTCTAGGTAATTTTAAGAGAACTTTGAAGAGCCCTGGTTACTGCAACTGTAACACAAGTATGGTCATTTATGCTGCCACTTGTTTATCTTGCCCAGCGTTCTATATAGGTATGACTACCAGGAAGTTGAGACAAAGAATATTAGAACATTACAGGGACATAAAAAACAAGAAAACCACTAATTCATTGTATGTACACACGAATCATTGTTCAAACTTTAAAAAGTTTATTTTTTTTGTTATTGACAGGCTATATACAAAGGATTTGGGGGGGGGGACTTTAAAACCATGTTGGAAATAAGGGAATGTCTTTGGCAACTGAGACTTGATGCCAGCAATGCTCCTGGTATCAATGATGCACTATCCCTAGCATGTATTTTAAGATACAAGGCAGCTTGTATATAATATAAAACTATGTAAATTTAAATATTTTAACAGATATGTTTTTTTGTTTTATATGGAATGCTTATTACTGCACACACTGCTTTTTATGATGTTTTATTTTGGTTTATTTATTTATTCTGGGTAGCTATTACTTACTTGAGATTCTAGCAAACAAGGTATTGTTGAGCAGGACTTTAAGATTTGGTGAGCAGGACTTTAAGATTTGGTGAACAGGAACTTTAGGGGATAATTGTTTAATTTAACTACCCTCCTGCTTTTTCATCATTGATTAATCAAGCACTAATTAATAGCTGTTTTTAAAGGTTGTTTTTACTGAAGTTAACTGACTCTGAAGATGCCCACGAGGGTGAAAGCGCTTAGTCAGTTCAAGTTGCTGTTTTTTTATTTCTTCATTCATCAGATTGTGGATTAATAAAGGTTTTGTGAGGTTACCTGTTATGTTACCTTAGTGCCTTTTTGTTTACAATTAGCAAAACATCACAAATGCAGATGTACTACGCATTAGGTCAGCTATGCACCCTAAGCATCAGACAAAATGTTATGTATCTCTGAATCCAAAATATAGAAAACAGGGAAATAGCACGGTTATCATCACTTGCACAGGATGTTGTGTTGTGTTTTGTGTGTGTGTGTGTGTGTGTGTGTGTGTGTGTGTGTGTGTGTGTGTGTGTGTGTGTGTGTGTGTGTGTGTGTGTGTGTGTGTGTTGGGGGGCTAGACTGACACAAAAGGTTGGTGAGTGTGTGTGAACAAGAAAGAGAAGCAGCACACATTTGGATAGAGTAACAAATGGTCAGTGAGACAAAATGATCTTTAAGCTTCACAGCTGAACCATGTAACTGTTGTTTGTGTGTTTGTATGTGTGTGTGTGTGTGTGTGTGTGTGTGTGTGTGTGTGTGTGTGTGTGTGTGTGTGTGTGTGTGGATCTTCCTGGTGAAACTGGTATGTGCATGTCTGCATGAACTCTAGCTTTACATCTTGGTAGGTTGGATAGGTGTGAGTCATGGATGGTAGAGGTGGCTGTTCATCATTGTCATACCTGACCACAAGAAATGGCTCTGACAGGAATTGCACAGGCATGTCCACACCCACGACCAGATGCACTGCTGCTATCTGAATCTGACTGATGTCTGCTGGAAGAACTCCCTTCACAAGGATGCCCAGGACCATGATCCTATGGCCTGCCATGTCTGGGTATAGACACCTCAACCATTGACAGAGCAGTGGAAGTAGTGCCACTATGGGAGCATGATTGGGCATGGCCACATTGGACTAACAGCAAATGATGTGGCTGACCTACACCCACGAGGATGCCGTCCCCTTCCTGGAAGACATTCCATCACTTGCACTGCCCATTCCAATGTGTCATTCATCTGTTCCAATGAATCAGCAACATGGTGGAGGCAGTCAAATGTCAGCCTGTACCACATCTACAACCATAAGGATTTTTCTGGAGGATCTATAGGAAAGTGCCTGTACCTGCATGATGGCCCTAGTCAGGTGGCATGGGAAGACACACCTGGATCATGTGGAGGACGGACAGCAGGCCTCCTCTGAGTACCTCAGCAACCCTCCTGCGTAGCACCTCACCCGCACTTTGGCTACAGCCAGAGTCAACAGGCATTGAAGCCAGAGTAACCACACTACCCTGACTGAGTGTCTCACTCTCCACCTGTCCAATGTCTGAGGGCTCACTGGAATGGGTTGGTACAGGCCTACTGGCTGTGTCCAATGGAATTACATGGGATGTCTTAATGTCAACCTCAGTGTCAGATTCAACCTCTGCACTCCTGATTGTGCCTGTGTTTTGCCACCATCATCATCAGAGTCTGCCAATATCTGACATCAGGTGGTAAAAGTCCTACACGTCCACTGTAAGGATCGCTTGTGATAATAAGCAACAAACACAGGAAAGATATTAATAGTTACACTGCTATAGTCAAATGTATGCTAACAAACTAACAGTGATGCCACTACTACAGACACTACAGCAATACACATAACAGTCCTTACATCCACATCACACATATGAATGAAATATATAAATTGTTTGAACTGCTCATCACTACTGATAAAAAAGATATTCGGCTTACCATGTACAGTTGATGCTGTGCTTCCCATGTATGATCATTCTGGAAGAAGTTAAGCAAAAGTTAAGGACAGCATCAATTAATAGTAACACATGGGATTAAAACTTTGTGGCCTTTATATACTTTTAGCAAGATCTGGGATGGCAAGTCCAACCTAAGCCCATGTGTAATCAATCAGAATGTGTTGTTAACTGTAGCAATCTATAACACATCTCCGAAGAAAATGTTTTAAACAGAACTTGCGTATTGTTGTGAATATTTTACTATACAGGAGTATTTAACAACTGAGATACATAATCCTATCTGGAAGCTTCTCATGGGGCATACTTTTTCTTCCTGAAACAGTAGCAGCAATGTCAAGACATGCTGTTCTGTACTTTCCTGGGAGCTGTCTGGATCTCTGACTGTGGACAGGAACTTTTCATTTGCTGTTAGTTGTGGGTATGTAGCAGGCCCTCCCCCCATACCCATCTGATCATGGACCACTGCTGCTGCTCTTCTCTATGCAGATGAAATCATGTCAGTGGCCCTATGCCATACCTGATCATATGTCCTGCTATGACCACCTACTGCATTCGCATCAGCAACTATGTGCTGCCAAATCTGCACTCTGCCTGACATATCTTCACATCCCATCTCAAGCAAGAAAGGCACCATGTCACCTAAAAACTTCCACAATGATCTGATTCTCAGAGTCACTAAAGGGTGATTTGCGCGGAGTGGAAAGCCTGGATGACATAGTCCTAGGTGACCTAAAATAGAACAGAAGTGTAATACACATAAGTATCACATAACTAAATGTCCTGTTTTCAGATAACATATAAAAGGTAGCATTTCACTATTACCCGCTGGAGAAGCATAAAGCAGTCAAGATATTGAAATGTAATAAAAGGAATTGTGTGGTTGTAACATATTACATTCACATACAAAACAAGGCTGGATGAAAAACAAGGAAAATATCAATAGCAACATATCCTTGTTTGTGCCAAAACACAAATGCAGTTTTGTTCCCCTGTCCCCAAAAGAATGGTCAGATGACACATTTTCCTAACAAACCATCAGTAAAATGCTAAAAATGCTACCAAATGAACTCTCCCTGAAACATGTCTGCAGATTTAACAAAAAACATTCCATTTTAAGCTATTGCTAGTCATCTATACCTGTGGTCAGCACTCATAGAGGTGTGTATGGTCCATCCTAAAAGGCTAACACCCCTATTATTGACAATATAGGACATTTACTATTTCACAGAAACAACAACAGAAGAGTATACACAGAAAATCAGTTGTAACATTAGCACGTGTGATGATAGTTAATAAGACTGTGCATCTGAGAAAGTGAAATGCCCTGACTAACATGCCCATATCATCAGAAGACTTCTAAGTAATTCATACAGATAAAAATAGCATTTGCTACACACACACACACACACACACACATATATATATATATATATATATATATATATATATATATATAGATATATATACAGATTTTTCTTAACACCTTTTCAGCATATGCAGTATATATCTAAAAAGTGCTCAAGGTCAGTAGTCATCTGTGCAGTTATATCCCAAAGTAATATATTCTTCTATGTTATCCACATAAACAAGTCTCCTGACCTTCGCATTCTCTAGATATATGGTAACCTTTTTACAATGCAGATTCATGACTCTGAGCATGGTGAAGATGCAAATGAGATGTTAACTCATTCAAATTGATGAATCCCAATTACATGGCTCCATGTATCAGATGTGAACATAATGCAGGCACTCCCTCAGTGTTTGTTGCTAATGGATTACAGCTGTGAAGGATTACTGGTACAGAGAAGGAAAACACAAGAGAAATTCAGACTGCCCTACCTCTAGTGGGTGTGTCAGCTAGATTAGACTTACAAAGTGTAGAAATAATTGTATCAGTATTTTAAATATAAGTAAGGAGTGCACATTTCACAGTTTCTTTTCAGTAACATCCAACCTGCATATTGTTGACATTTATTACCCTCACACATTTTAAGCACGATGATACAGAATGCCTTAAAGATTGCATGTCTCAGATTACTACTCAGATAAGGCAAGAATGAGCAACAAACACAGAGAAGTAAGACAGAGCTACATTTCTGCAAGCACTAGTCATAAATGGTTGTGTGATCACTCAGTGCACTACATTTGAAATTAATACATGTACAAACAACTGTCATATGTTTAGTTATTCCTGTGGATGATGTTGCAGTTGATTGTATGCAGAATGATTTCAGTTCCCTGCTGCAAAGCTGTGTGGCAAAGAGGGATAAGGCAACCCTACTCTATTCTGTAGGTTCATTAGAGTGAGAGTTCAAATCCAGACCTGTGTAAAAATATTTCATGTATACCAACAAACATTTTATAGTGTTTATTTCATAGATTGCTTTTCTTCATTTCAACTAATTTTCCCTTTTAATGTATTTTTGTTTGTTTTACTTTTTATGCCAGTGTTTGCATGGTGAGTGGCTTAACACAAAGGAAGTGGAGAAACACAATTGATGCCAGGTTTAGCTGTGCTTATCTCATTTGCACGATGCTTAGCACTGCCCAGACAGGAAGCAGATACAGCACCTGCAGACAGGGCATACACAGTATAAAGGTCGAAAATTATACATTGTTGCAATTTTTTCTTTCCGTTTTGCAGTGCCACCAAGCGACGTTGAGCAGCTGTTAGCAAGCCTCCCCAACACCTGCATCCATTGAATACCTGCAGACAGTACACAGACAGTCAATAATTTAAAACAGATACACTCTATTAGTTCTACTGGGCACTACACAAGCACATTAAGCAGCCTTGCATGGCAGTTAATGCACAAAACTTAAGACTGAATAGGGAATTATGCAACTGTCATTTAACTATTCCTGTGGCAGCAAGTGTAAGTGTAGGGCTGTAATACAGATAGTCATGAGTTCAAATACCGGAAGTGCAACATATTTTTACTGTTGTGACAGTCCAGTTTTTAGCAATGAACAAAAAAAAAAATAGAAGTGTTAGTTCATCATTCTTGTGGCAACAGGTGTAAGTGTAGGGCTGCCATACACATGGTTCTGGGTTTGAATACAGGACAATCCAGACATTTTACTGTTGTTCCATTTCACATTATATTCAATCCCACTTATAACACTTCAGATATTGGAGCTTATATGAATTATATGTATGAGGGATAAAGCATCCTTATTGTGTTTTCAGATGTATGACTAAAGGTATCATGTCAGCTGTATTTCTGTAAGTATCATTCTGCTATCTGGACTTGGATGGCCTTCGCACTTAAATAGAACACATACACAAATGAATCTATATACAAGAATCTCCTCAAGTCACAAACATACATGTTTAACACCTCAGACTGTCAGCTTTATTTATGAATGATTCATTACTATGCCTGAGCAGCACTTCTTCTGTGGCAAAGATGGAAAATCACTGCTGTTGAAGAAAATGTTTTGTCCCTTATACGTAGGTTTGAATCCAAACTTTAAAAATCAATAATTTTATTAGTGTATAAAGCCAAAACAAAAATGTGTCAGGTCATGAAATGTATGCCCTTAATGCATGCCTGAAAAGTTAGCTCAACTAACAGTTACCTTCCAATTTTAAAAATTTATTTCCAGCCTATAGCAGCAAACACTCCTCAAACTAATGTCAAGTGTCAGGTTAACCTTCTAGTTTCAGAAAATGCTTTCTGCCCTGATTGCCACTGCTGTTCTCATAGGTTCATAGGTTCATAGGTGGGTACTAGGCTATCAGCCCTAGGGCCTATACAAGCCTAGCCATAACAATTCCCTGGCTATTTCTCCCCACATTATTTACTTTCCTGGACCCCTGTCTAGCAGGGCGACTGACGTGATCCCTGGGGTGAATTTCCTTTCTTCCATCCAGTCGTCAAGGTTCCTCTTGAAGAGGTCCAAAGAGGCACTCTGCTTGACATGAATGGGCAATCTATTCCAGAGTCTGGGGAGTCTCTGGGTCAGGAACCTATCCCTCCAGCATGTTTTGTTTATTGTGATGACAAGGTTTAAATCCCAGGAGCGTGTAGCTCTGAGGTATTGGGATTTCTTTAAGTGTAGCATGTCCAACAGCTCTGGGTTTGACATGGCCTTGTATGTTAAGCAGAGATCGCCTCAGAGTAGACGATATGCGACAGAGTATAGCTGGAGTTTTTTTAAGGCGGTCAGCATAGGGCATCTGCTTTAGGCCTGTGATTCTTTTAGTGAGGTATTTCTGAGGCCTTTCCAGTTGTTGCAGATGTCTTGAGAGGTACATACCAAATGGGGCATTGTATTCTATAATGGGTCTAATGAGGGATGAGTACAGTGGGACAATGACCTCCTTTTTCTGGATGAAAAGCCCTTTGTGATGAGGTGTGCCACATAGAAGGATTTCCTGACTGTTGTGGTGATGTGGTTATCGAAGGTGAGACTACTGTCCACCTGTGTCCCTAAGTCTCTTATCACACTTTCTGTGTTTAGTGTACTGCCACCTATATGGTAATTCATGGATACATGTTTTTTCCCAAACGGGATAACAATACATTTCTTGGCATTGAGCTTGAGCCCATGGCTCTGGCACCAAGCATCTGTTTCTGTAAGGCCCTTTTGTAGAGTATCCACATCATTTGGGGATTCAATAATGGCTCCTAGTTTGCAGTCATCTGCAAACTTTGTTAGCCAGAGTCCCTTAGTGTTGACCTGTACTTCAGAGAAGCAGATGCCAAACAAGAGCGGCCCCAGGACTGAACCCTGAGGTACTTCACTTGTCACTTGTCTGGAGCTGGATTTGGAGTCGGCTGCTTTTACAGTGTGGGTTCTATCAGTAAGCCATTTAGCAACCCATTGGGTGACATAGGGATTCATGCCCAACTTAGTAAGTTTATCTATGATTCCAGAGTGGGGGATGGTGTCAAAGGCCTTGGCAAGGTCTAGATAGGCTGTGGGGACCACCTTACCCTTGTCCATGGCTCTGGAGACTGATTCAAAGAAGTCAATCAGGTTCAGGAGACAAGATCGGCCCTTCACAAACCCAAACTGGGTGGGGTCCAGTGTTTGAAGGTTGCCAATGTCTTTGTTTATAAGTTCCATGATAATATGCTCCATGGCCTTGCAGATAAGGCTTGTCAGACTGATGGGACGGTAGTTTCTGGGATCCAAGATGGATCCCCCCTTGTGGATTGGGATAACTGTAGCTCTGCGCCACTCAGTGGGCACGAAACCTGAGGTGAGGCTATGATTAAACATGACACTTAGGTAATGTGCCAGTTCATATTGTAGTTCATGTAGTACACAGCCTGGGATGTCATCTGGTCCCATGGATGCTGTATTCTTGGCTTTAGAGAGTGCGTTTTGTACCTGTGTGGCCGTTATTACTGGAATTTGGCAATCTTCCGGTATTGAGATGGGCCATTTAGGGGGTGAGAGGGGGGTGAAGTTGGCACTGAATCGATCTGCCAGGATATTGGCAATATCCTTCGGATCAGTATATTTAATGCCATTCTGTTTTAGCTCAGAGTAGATCTGAGCATTTCCATTTAGATTCTTGACATAGTTATAGAATGCTTTGTGGTTGTCTTTGGAATCTTTGGCAATTTTATTTTGTAACTAGCTTTGGAGGATTTTATGAGGCATCTCAGTTTCTTACTGAGGCTAGTAAGGGAGTTTTTTGCATCCTGGGATTTTCCTCTTTTCTGCAAAAGTTTCTTCCTTTTGTTGTAAAGTTTGTTTATGGCAGGGGACCACCAGATTGGCTTCCTTTTTTGGATGAGAGCATTTTGGTTCTATTTGGGATGGCACGATTCATGCATGAGTGGATGTGCTCGTACAGTGCCTTAGTGTAGGATTCACCAGTTGAACTTTCAGTTCCCGTCTGCATGGGTGTCATGAAGTTTGTCACTTCTGACTTGAGTAGCATGAAGTTGGCTTTGGAGAAGTTTTTTATGGTGGTTTCTTTACTGGGGGGGTGGGGTGGGATGTGGATGTTAAGGGTGATTAGCTTATGGTCAGACCTGACTAACGAGGGGGTGACCATAGGTATGGAGCATTGATTTCCCATGTTGGTAATGACCAGGTCTAGGATATTGGAGCCACTGGTGGGACTATGGATCAGTTGATCCAGGGCGATGGAATTTATGAATTCCAAGAACCATTGCGCAAAGGTGTTGGGACATGAGTAGTTTTCCCAGTTAATGGCAGGGTAGTTAAACTCACCCAGTATTAGGGTGTTTGGTTCTATCTTAATATTTTCCAGTATGTTTAGAAAGGTGTAGTGAGAATCTTGGGGTATGGTGGGGGATCTGTAGCAAGCTACAATTTGGATTGCAGTCTTACCTAGTGTTAGTTGCACTTGGAGAATTTCAGACACATTGTGTTGGCCAACTAGCCTGGTGGTGTGAATATCCTTGGTGAATATTGACACTCCTCCACCTTTAGTGTTTCGGTCCTGGTTTGGTGGCCGAAAAGTGTGGTAAGATTTGTAGCCTGGTATTGCAGGGGTGCTCTCTGGAGCCTTGAACCAGGTGTCAGTTACTGCACAAATATCGATGTTCTCCATTTTTAGGAGTGCCTCGAGAGAGTGCATTTTGAGGTTTAGACTTCTAGCATTGAGTAGCATTACCTTCAGATTTTGCATGCTTGTACCTGTTACGGTGGTGGTTTTGTCCTTTGAAGTTTGCCTAAAAAAGGCACTATAGGGGTGGCAAGAGCCTTAGCCAGTAACCTGAATCCCAGGGGTGACAGGTGCAGACCATCTCTGGCAATGCATCGTGGTCTGTCAATCATGTCATCCCAGGCAGACAGATACTGGATCCCCTTTGAATGACACCATAAGCTTAGCCAATTGTTGAATTCAATCATTTTATCCTTATATTGTGGTATAATTCTGGGCGAAGGCAGGATGCTACTCAGGGCTAGGGTCATACCTGCCTGGGCCACATGATCCAAGAGCTCTTCCATGTCTCTTTTCATGTAGTCCAGGGAGGTAAGTCTCAAGTTATTCACTCCAACATGGACAATGACAGAGTCATATTTGTACTTGTTGTGGAGTGACTTGAGTGCATGTGTTATGTGGCGGATCCTGGCACCCAACAGGCAGCTGACTGTAATTTTCTCCTTATTCAACCTGGTGAGAGGGACATCAGTGTGCCGGACTATAGAGTCACCTATGACTAAAGTGTTAGGTACATTGTCTTGCCTTAGGGGCTGTTGCTGGGTGGCACACTGGTGTTGTGAACTATGTGACACATTGGTTGTGATTGGTGTTTGTTTGCGTTTCAGCTTCAGAGGTCTTTCTTGCTTGGGCAGGTTACAGTTAAGGGCCTCTGCATATGTGGATTTAGTGTTGCTATATGTGGGTGTTGGTGGTGCGGGTTTAGAAGGGCTATGTGTTGCTTGAGGTGTAGTGTGGGTGTTAACCTTCTCCTCTTGACTGTTTAGCACAATCTTGGGTGGAGAGAGCTTTGCTTCCATTTTGGCTATGTAAGGGCATCTCTCACAGGTTGTAGTGTTGGGTGGTAGGAGGAGAGGGTTGTCTGTGTACATGAGGCAATTGCTGCATTGCCCCAGTATGCCCAGATTCACCAGGTGGACAGGAGAAATCACTGGGAAGCTGACCCTTGGACATGCCTGGTTTGGGGCTTTTTTTTTCTTTGTAAAGTATAGGAGCTGTTTCCTTAGCAAGGTACTTTGCAATTATAGGCTGTTTAGTGCCTACTATTAATTTCTCCTTGTTACCAAGGAGAGTTCAGTGTTTGTATGAGTTTAAGGCTTCCTAGTGCTTTCCAGCAGGTATTAGAGAAAGTGCTAGTCACAGGGATGCTTAAAGGTAAGATTGAAAAGAATGCACTCTGCAGTGTGCACTAGAAAAGTTAGATGTGAAAGTAGGTAACTTGAGTTTTACCTGTTTAAAAAGTTAAGGTTTAGTGGAGAGTTACTATTTTTAAAACAGCAAGATGGATTGAAAGGGGTGGTCACTTTTGCATTTTGGTACTATGAAATACTGTAGGATGGCCAATAAATTTAAATAATTGAAGGGGTGGGATTTCAAAAATGATGATTTTGTGATTACTCACATAAGCCAGTGAAAGTAGAGAGAAATGAGATATATGGTCGGATTAACATAAGAGGCAGGCAACTAGAAAGACAGTGGTATTTAACAAGACAACTTAAATGGGTGAGACGGCGGGAAAAAATTCTGCCTGACTCAGAACAGAGAGAGCTGTGGTCTCTTTTGAAGTTTTAATATGCTGTTAAAAGAGAATGCAAGCAAAACACAAGGTAAAGAAAACAAACTACAGTATTCAAAATATAGAAAGGCAATACAGTAATACAAAAAATAAAAGCAAACTAGCCTTTCCTTCACAGCAAAGTGTAGCAGAGTCTGCTCTTCTAAGTCTACTCTTAACATTATGCAAACCCATTTGTCATTGTTTCTCCAGTTTGTGCACTACCAGTAAATGTGATAACAGAAATTAGCAGGAAAACATTAGTTGCCATTGCTGTATGTTTGACATTAGGCATGTCTGCCATTAGAGGGCACTGGCCACAGATGTTGGGTGTTCATAGGCTGGTACTAGGCTTTCAGCCCTAGGGCCCATACAAGCCTAGCCATAACAAGTCCCTGGATATTTCTTCGCACAAGATTTACTTCCCTTGATCCTTGTCTAGCAGGGTGACTGACATGATCCCCGGGGTGAATTTTCTATATCTCCCATCCAATCATCAAGGTTCCTTTTGAAGAGAGCCAAAGATGCACTCTGCTTCACATGTATGAGCAGTCTTTTCCAGAGTCTGTGGAGTCTCTGGGTCAGGTATCTATCCCTCCAGCATGTTTTGTTCATTGTGATGACAAGGTTTAGATCCCTGGAGCATGTGTCTCTGAGGGATTAGGATTTCTTTAAGTGTAGCATGTCCAACAGCTCTGGGTTTGACATGGCTTTGTATGTTAAGCAGAGATCGCCTCTGAGTAGACGATATGCGACAGAGTATAGGTGGAGTTTTTTTAGATGGTCAACATAGGGCGTCTGCTTTAAGCCTGTGATTCTTTTAGTGAGGTATTTATGCGGCCTTTCCAGTTGCTGAAGATGTCTTGAGAGGTACATACCAAATGGGACGTTGTACTCTATAATGGGTTTAATGAGGGATGAGTACGGTGGGACAATGACCTCCTTTTTTCTGGATGAAAAGCCCTTAGTGATGAGGTGTGCCACACAGAAGGATTTCCTGACTGTTGTGGCAATGTGGTTATCGAAGGTAAGACCACTGTCCACCTGTGTTCCTAAGTCTCTTATCACACTTTCAGTATTTAGTGTACTGCCACCTATATGGTAATTAATGGGTACATGTTTTTTTCCAAAGGAGATAGCTATACATTTTTTGGCATTGAGCTTGAGCCCATGGCTCTGGCACCAAGTATCTGTTTCTGTAAGGCCCTTTTGTAGAATATCCACATCATTTGGGGGTTCAATAATGGCTCCCAGTTTGCAGTCATCTGCAAACTTTTTTAGCCAGCGTCCCTTAGTGTTGGCCTGTACTTCAGAGAAGTAGGTGCCAAACAAGAGCGGTCCCAGGACTGAGCCCTGAGGTACTCCACTTGTCACTTGTCTGGAGCAGGATTTAGAGTCGGCTACTTTTACAGTGTGGGTTCTGTCAGTAAGCCAGTTGGCAACCCATCGAGTGACGTAGGGATTAATGCCCAGCTTATTGTGGCACTCCGCACAAACCCTCTAACCTAGATTGAGCTGAGTTACATGGGACTGCTATTTGTGTTGCTTTAGACAACTTCCTGGCTGGCAACACTGTTGCTAGCCATGAAACCATGCTTGTTTATGTTTAAAAGCAGTGAGCAGCATGAATATGTAATTAGTACTGCTCACCATGCACATACGTAAACTCCATGTAGGCTTTTCATGAAGCCTACACAGAGTTTATTGAATCCCAGGGATTGTCTAGTATGTTCCGTTCCCTGGTAGTTTTTTTTTTTATTTTTGTTTATGATCTGAAGCAATTGTTATTCCTGAACACACATTTTATGTATAGTACTTAGAAACTAGTATTCTTATTATTTAGTCTAAGACTGTGTTTTTCTTATTTCTTTGCCTCTTTATGTTTTTTTTTGTTTGTTTGTTTTCTGCATTTTGAGAAGTGACAGTGTTTTGTGTACCTTTTTGCTGGTTGCCATGTTTTCAGTGTTTTTTTTGTTGTTGTTAACAGTTGCTATATCGCTATGAGTAAAGGCAAAGCACTGCACTCCCTTAAAAACATTTCACCCCAGGACAATCAATGAAAAATATCCTAAATGTCTTGGAGAGGCTCTCTTCTTTTAAGGACTCTTCTATTTATGCTTCCTTTAAGCCCACCACCACCACCACGAAGGAGTGCAAAAGTAAATTGTACTAGAAAAGCTTAGGGCTACTTCTGTGTCTGACCTCCGGACTTCTCCCACCTTGAAAGCATCTTCTCACAGGAGACAAAAATTCTGCTGTCAAAGGTGCTTCTGCTGTTCCTGAGAAGCCAAAGGTAGTTAAATCCGGTTCTAAGATTTCTAAGGATGTTGTTCTAATTTCTTTGGTTTCAGTGTCTGTCAAGCATGCTTCTGGTTATGTCCACCCTCAAAAGGGCAATCCCTGGTTCTCTTCATCTTGGATGTTACCCTTGTAGTCTCAAAATTGGAGCAGCTTACCTCAGACCTTCTTCCTGTACATCCAGTTGACACAGCAGGTTGCTTTTGATTCAACTGGTCTATGCCAAAATATGGAAGACATTTTTAAGGCCCAGCAAACTTGGTCTCAGGTGTCCTTCCCTGCTAACACCAAATGATGCTTTTAATTAGATTACTGTATTGTTTAATTAGATTACTGATACAGTAGCCATAACTATATGGGACAAATCCTACCAAGGATATCAATTGTCCAGGCATTTTACAAAGTTTTGGGTTCCTCTCTTGTGCACTTTACATCAGACATTAGCACCAGAGTATGTACTAGTATAGGAAAGATGTACAGGCATGCCAAATCCAGTACCTTCTGACTGTATGACTCTTATGTAGACTTCTCATCAGTGTAGTGACATGAGTGTAGGAGGTCATCTTCAGCTTCAGTTTTGGGCAGATGTGTATCCTTGATGGAGAACCTTGTTTTTTTCCTGTAAAAAAGTTACATCAAAAAATTCTTATGTCTGTCAGAAAACAAGTCCCCTATAAGGGCACCCATACTTCTTATGCATTTTGTCTGAGTCAACACAAAGTTAGGTCCTGTCAAGTGTGTCTTTATTTTCTCCTAAAAGTATAAGAAGTAGACAAAGTTAATTAAAAATCTGCCTTGAGAACAAGTGCTTCAGAGGTTTGGTTCATGTGACCAAGGTATCAGACTCCCCTTCATTAGACCACTTTTGTTGACAGAAAAACAAATGAAAGAGGTTTACGAAGAATATCTGATGCCCATCTCTTTTCTGTGGTGTGGGACTGATAACTTCACTGAGATTTCTTTGTAGATGACAAACCATCTGGCAGTTTTTCCTGGTCCTTCTGGTATGGCCCCTGTGGTGGCTGCTAAAGCCCAGAAACATTGTTTGCCCATAGGTCAGACAGACTCAACATGAAACTGAGAATGTTGTTTTATACTACCTGAGGGTATGTGAGGGAGGTATACAGCAAATTCTGGAGAGGAAGGACATTGCCAGGTCGCTTATGGAGATCTAGTCTGTGGATGCCTCTCCTAAAACCATAAGGCTCAAGACCTTTAAAAAGCGCATAGAGAAGAATACGCATTTGACTCCTCCTTCTAACCCATCAGTATAAAAAAATGCCCAGAAGGATTGGTACAATTTTGCACAGGGCTTATTCAAAGTTGTTCAATCTCTCCAGCTTTCTTTTCCAACTTCTTCCCCTTTTAAAAGAAAGAGAAACCAATTTTCCTTTGAAGAGTAAGTTCTCTCTCTGTATCTGATAATGATGGTTTAGACTACTTTTCACAGTTATCTTTCCTTACCACTCGCAACTCTGAATCAGAGGAAGCACTTTCCACAGATTCTCCCAATGAGGAAATCTCTTTTGGAAATACAGTCTCCTAAATAAAAGAATTCTTCAAGCAAGATGGCAAGAAAGTATCAGAATCACAAAACAGATATTATGAACTACCCAGTATGGATTTCCCAGTGCCAGTTGCCAGCATCCCATCTTAAGAGTCTTAGAGGATGCTTTTAATTTGGCATCGATCTCTCCTGAGTTCTATTCCCTTTGCAAAAAAAAAAAAAAAACAGATTCTGTGGGGTCCTTGATACACACAAACTCCTCTATAAGAATATTATTGTAGACCCTGGTATAATCTGTTTGGATGTGGACAGACCTTTCAGGGTCTTTTCCACTGCGAATCCTATCCAAATAAGGTATTTTTCAGATTTGGAAAGAACGAAAATTTCAACGTCATTTTCTTTTGAATTAAAAGCAATTACATGTCAAACATGTCCAAATACGTCTCATTCATTCTTGCCAAAATGCAACAGTAGTTATCTAGCCTTACTATTTCAAAGGCAAAATCAAATTTGGTTGGCATTTTAAATTCTGCTTCACACATTTCTAAACATTTCTTTAAGTGTGGTATGATGTAGTTGATGCTGTCTCTAGGGCTACTGCTACAGGGGTAGTGATCCATAGAAATGCCTGGGTAAGACTATAAAGCTTTCAAATGCTCCAGTTGATATTTTTTTCAAAAATTCTTCAGCTGATCTTCTTAAGAATCTATACAAGTGGGAAAGTTGATACAAGGAGTCAAACAGCACTTTCTGTTGCTTATTCCTAAATACCAAAGGAATTACCTTCCCTCATCTGAATTTTCTTTTGAAAGTCTTTAAATCTACCCAGCAAAAGACTGCTAAACAACAGTATAAGAAAAAAATGGTACAGTGACACAAAAAGGAAAGAGATCTCAAGGACCCCCCTTTCAAAAAAAAAAAAAAAAGCAATCACTACCTGTTCCTCTTAACTCCATCCTCCCCTCCCACCTTGGTCTTCCTTTCCAAATTGCAGGAAATCTGTTCCGCTGCCTTCATTTCTGGAAACAATAACCTCTGATATCTGGATTCTAAAAATAATTCAGTATGGTTGTAAGTTACAGTAGGCATACTTTCCTACACAGATTAGGATCCTTCTCCCTCGAAAGAACCAAATGCATCAATTCTCTCAGATGCTTTTGGATTTGTTAGAGACAGTTCCCTCTTCCAAACAATGCACAGGCTTCTATTCAAAAATATTTCTTATCCTCCAAAAAATGAAAGGACTTAGAAGCCTATTTTGGACTTCCAAAACTGAATAAGTTTCTCTAGGTCCTAAAATTCAAAATGCTGACCTTACAAGCTCTTTTTCCTCAGTTGTTTCTGAAGGCTTTTCTGGTCACTCTAGATGTCAACGATACCCATCTACACATTCCAAATCACAAAACTGCAGGATTTTTTTTCAGATTCTTTGCCTTGTGGTTGTACTTTTAATTTGCATATTTGCTGTTTGGTCTTTCTTCCCAAACATGAGTCTTCCTAAAGTTCCTTGCCACAGTCATTACGTTCTGCAGACCCCAAGGCATTTATTTATTCCTATTTGGACAATTATCTCATTACAGTTTCCATACAAGCTTCCAACATCTGTACAAAGCACTGTCAGTCCTCTACTTCACTGTTGATCTTTTCTGCAGCTTGCGTTTCAAACTAAACCTAAAAAAATTATGATGTCAAGTTGTCAATCTCGCCTTCATTCTTGCTGGATGGGTTCGGAGCCGATCCTCGGCTCCGACTCGGCACTTGCTTAGCTTGAGAACTCCTTTTACCAGCTCGAGGCAACCCTATATCCCATGATGCAAGGCGGGACTACCCCAGATCTCGTTTGCCGCTTTGCGAAGAGGTCTCCTTTTTTGCCAGCTGAGGTAAGTTTGAGTTTTCAAACAGCTTTAGTCAGGGTTTATCTCCCCCTTTTTTCATATTTTTTAGTGGATAGTCCATACAATCTCCCTATTCCCCTTATAGTAAAAATTTTTACTTTAGAAAAAGTTTTAAAAAAATTTTCAGTTAGGCCTAGGCCTTCCTTATTAATCCCTATCTGTGTGTCTGTGTTTGGGGATTAATTTGTGTGACTGCTTTTGGTGTGTGTGTGTGTGTGTGTGTGTGTGAGTATTTTATTACTCTTTTTTCCTTAGACTATGTCTAAAGAGGTAAAGGTCTCGGGCTTCAAGAAGTGTGACTCGTGCTGTCAGAAAATGTCTCTGACAGACGGTCACACTTCTTGTGTTTACTGCCTGGGGCCTTTACACCTGCAGGACTCCTGTGCTTTGTGTCACTCTTTTAGCCAGCGAGTCCTGCAGGAAAGGAGGAATAAATTAATCCTCTGTGGCTTGCTAAAGCAGGAAGGTTCACCCACTAAACCTGGGTCCAGTAAGCCTTCCAAGCCATCCAGGGGTCAGGCTGCAGCTTCCAAGCCTTCCCCGGTGGCTCCGACTCCTTCGGAGTCGAGATCGGCTCCGGCCGGAGCCAATCTTTCTCCTTCTCAGCTAGGGTCGGTTCCGATCGGTTCCGACACCCAATCTGCTGTTGCCTTGTCAGCTCCGGCTGGAGCCGACACAGTATCCAGTATCGGAACCGAGAAGCCTTCGGCTCCATCTGGAACCCATAGGACGTCGGCTCCGATGACTTCCTCCAAGAAGAGATCTCGGTCCCCGTCTTTGGAATCTATCCACTCGGCTCCGGGGTCTCCTCTTTTGTCGGAGCGGAGTCATCGGAGCCGATCTTCAAGATCTTCCAGGCTGTCTGACCACGATTTAGAGAGGGTGGTAAGCAGGCTGCTAAAGTCACAGGCACTGGCCCAAATGCTCCATAGCCCGTCTCAGCAGACTTCGGCTATTGCATCACCCCTTGAACTTCCTCCTCCGACTCCCCACCATAGTTCGGAGTCGGAGCTTCTCGGGACAGAGACTGTTTCGGCACTGGAACCGATACATCCCCTTTCGGCTCCGTCGTCTTCGGCTCCGATCTCCTCCTTGAGACCTTCCTTGGAGGGATCCGGTCGTCGGGTTTCCCTAGTCGGCTCCGAGGGGGCTAGTGGCATCGGACCCTTGTCCGACCCCGCTCTCCCTCTTGGGGCTTCGGCTTTGGTAAGCTCGGCACCGACATCGGCCTCGGAGCCTTCCCTCTCAGTGGAGCCGGGAATTCCTATTTCCTCAGAACGGGAATATTCCGGTCTCCGGGAGGAGCCTTTGAGGTGATGAGGAGTGTCCTGGCTCCTGAGCCAGGTCAACGGTCCATCCCTCTAGCTCCTCCCTCTTCGGTGCCTGTAGACGCCTCTTGCCAGCCTCTTGCTCTCAGGCCCAGGGATCCATCGCCCCAAGTTTCCCCATTGGGAATATCTTCCTCTTCCGAAGTTTCTCCTGATCCTGCAGGGGAACCCCCTCGGAAGAGGACGTAAGAGGAAACACACAGACTCCCTGAGTCTACTACATCTGATACCGACTTAGATGAGTCGGAGGGTTCCCCACGATCCCCCTCTGAGGATGTCTCCTTTTCAGACATCCTTGAGCTCCTCAAACAGAGGGGGAATTGGCCCTCCATTGACCCCTCCGAGGATGAGTCAGTATACCTGGAGGCTTTTGGATCCCGACCCTCCACCTCCTGGGTGTCTCCGCCTTTCGACCCACTTATGCAGGTAGTGGCTCGGAAGGCGTGGGCAGCTCCAGATTCTGTGGAACCTGTCCCCAGGAGACCATCCAAGTTTATTATGGCCCCTACGGAGAAACAGTTTCTTTCCAAGGGCGTCTCTGTGGATGCTATGGTGGTGGCGGCCACTAAGAAGGAACTTGTGGATCCTTCAGTACCTGTCCATCCTCCTAACAAGGATTCTAGGACCATGGACAGGTACGGAAAGCAGATGTTTTCTTCAGCGACCTTTGCTATGCGTTCGCTGAACTACCTTTGTCACTTCACCAGGCTTCAAAGAGATATTCTCAAGGAACTAGGTGAAGTGGTCCAGGATCCTTCTGCTACTGGGGCTCAAGAAAAGATTGCCTCACAGCTAGCAATCCTGAATTCCTTATCCAACTCCTCCATGCGGCTCATATCCTATGCGGCCGATGGAGCGAGCAGGGCCGCAGGCACAGGAGTGGCTCTTAGACGTCAAGCCTGGATGCGGCTTTGTAATTTTGCGGACCCCTTTAAGGCGTCCTTCACCAATACCCCCTTTGATGGTTCGGCTTTGTTCGGACCTCAGGTGAAGGATACCTTGACCAGGTGTGAGCAGGACGGTAAAACTCTTTCTGCCGTTGGAGTCCATTTTTCCACCCCTTCTAGACCATATCCCAAGGGTCAGAAGGGAGGGAAGATGTGGTTCCGCAAAGCCCAAGGAGCTACACCGGACACACGTGGTCAGTTTACCCCCAGAGGCAGAGGAGGTAACAATAATAGACGCCGCCCTAGAGGCAGGGGGGGGTCCTCAGAACCAGGGCAACAGGGAATCTCTTCCTGAGAAGCCCTTTCAGCACCCCTGAGGTGTTGCCCGACTGTCCACCCTTGGAGGCAGTCGGGGGAAGGATTTCGCTGTACCCAGTAGCCTGGCATTCCCTTTCACAAGATATGTGGGTACAGTCGATCATATCCGAGGGTTACAAAATCCCCTTCGAAAGGTATCCCGTACCTCAACAATCCCTTCCAGACATCTCACCCGGTCAAAGGGATTTGGCAGAACAGGAGGTTTCAAGGCTCCTAGAAAAAAGAGCCATCCAGACTGTTCCGGCAGACCAAGTAGGATCCGGCGTCTACTCGAGATTCTTTTTGGTCCCCAAAAGGACGGGAGATTGGAGACCAATATTAGACCTGAGTAGTCTAAACAGATTTGTCAAGAAGGCAAGATTCCGGATGGTCACGCTTCAGTCCATTCTGCCCTTTCTGGGCAAGGACAACTGGATGTGCTCTATAGACCTTCAGGACGCGTACTATCACATAAAGATTCACAGGCGCTCCAGAAGGTTTCTCCGCTTTCGGCTAGGGACCAGTCATTACCAATTCAGAGCCCTGCCCTTTGGCCTCACTTCAGCCCCCAGAGTGTTTACCAAATGTATGGCAGTGGTCACAGCTCATCTGAGACGTCAAAGATTCCAGGTGTTTCCTTATTTAGACGACTGGCTCCTCTCCGCCACCACCAGGTGTCAGCTTCTTCAGACCAGAGACTACACTCTGCAGCTATGCAGGAGTTTGGGAATTTCAGTGAATTTCGAAAAATCTTCTCTGCGGCCTTGCCAGTCTATCACCTTTATAGGCGCAGAATTAAACACCGTCAAAATGTTAGCCAGACTAACAGATCAAAGAATTCTGGACATCCAAAAATTCGTTCAGATTTTATTGCAGAGCAGCAAAGTCAAAGCCAGGCTGATACTAAAGGTTCTAGGTCTTATGGCTGCGGCCATTGTTCTTCTACCACTGGCTCGCTTCCACATGCGTCTTCTGCAGTGGATGTTATTCACTCAGTGGTCGTTCCACAGTCTTCCGATGAGGCACGAAATCTTAGTCACACAATCGTGCAGGACTCATCTGAATTGGTGGATATCTTCCCCTCTTCTTCATCAGGGCCGACCTTTTGTTCCCCCTCCTCCAGTTGCCACAGTTACTACGGATGCCTCTCTGATCGGGTGGGGGGGGCATTATCAGGGCAGGATGGTCCACGGGACGTGGCAACCCATAGAATACCATCTGCACATAAATGTCCTGGAGATGAGAGCGGTGCTTTTAACGTTGCAAGCCCTCAACGACTTTCTTCCCGTAGGGACTATTGCAGTACAAACGGACGACATGTCCGTGGTCTGGTACATCAACAAGCAGGGCGGGACCAGGTCCTATCCGTTGTGTCGAGAAGCTCTCAGACTTTGGCAATGGGCAATCTCCTCTCATTGGTTTCTGATAGCAACGCACATCCCCGGCAGGTCCAACCTCTTGGCGGACAGGCTGAGCAGATCCATTCTCATGCCTCACGAGTGGTCTCTCAATCAATCTGTAGTGGACCAGATTTTTCTGAAGTGGGGCACACCTTGTTGCGATCTTTTTGCTACACCCCAAAACAACAAGTGCCCCGATTTTTTCACCCTCCTCTTTCCCCTCCCAGGCCAACCCCTGAGAGACTCTCTAACCCAGGATTGGCCCCGGGGACTTCTGTACGCTTTTCCTCCCTTTCCCTTGATTCCACAAGTCATTCAGAAAGCCACCGTTTTGAGGGCCAAATTGATTCTCATTGCCCCTTACTGGCCTCGACAAATTTGGTTTCCGTCTCTGCATCGTCACCTCCTGGTGCAGCCCTGGCATCTGGACCCAGTTCCGGATCTCTTGATCCACCAATCGGGTCAACAGCACTGGGCCATTCATTCTCTCAACCTCACTGCTTGGTTGCTCCACTTCCTTCCCTAGCCAGGCTTCCTATGATCTCTGATTCGGTCAGAGACATCTTAGTGGCTTCCTTAAAGTCGTCCACCAGAACCGTTTATGCTAGCAAGTGGCGACGTTTTTCCATTTGGGCAAATTCCAGGAATATTGATCCCTTTACTGCTCCTGTGCATTCTGTTTTAGATTTCCTGGCTGAAGTTTTTCAGTCAGGATCTTCTTCATCTACAGTAAAAGTTCAACTGGCTGCTATTTCCAAGTATCATGTTGGCTTGCATGATCATAACATTATGTCTCATAGACTATGCAAGGCCTTTCTGAGAGGAGTTTTTCTCCTAAAGCCGCCGATAAAGCATCCTCCTCCACAATGGGATCTAAATTTAATGTTGGCATCCTTGATGTTACCTCCCTTCGAACCGTCTGCTTCATGTTCTTTGAAATTATTGACCTGGAAAACTATATTTTTACTGGCTGTCACTTCAGCAAGAAGGGTTTCCGAGATTCAAGCTCTCTGCATCCGTTCCCCTTACTTGGTTTTTCACAAGGACAGGGTATCCTTAAGAACGAACCCGTCCTATCTTCCCAAAGTTGTGTCTCAAACCAACATTAATCAATCCATAGATCTACCAGTTTTTTTTTTTTTTTCCCAAACTATTCTGACAGAGCTGAACAAAAGCTTCATTTTTTGGATGTCCATCGTCAGCTCAGGTACTATTTGCATAGAACTAAACAATTCAGGAAATCGGATCAATTATTTGTCTCCTATGCAGAAAACAGGAAAGGTCTCCCAGTGTCTAAAGTGACCTTATCCAGATGGTTGTCTTCCGCCATTTCTTATGTGTACTCTCTCAGAGGCAAGCAGCTACCTTCTAAACCGAAAGCACACTCAACCAGGAGTCTATCCACTTCTGCAGCCTTTCAGGATAGACTACCTATTGATACCATTTGTGCAGCAGCTACTTGGGCCACTCCTCATACCTTTGTCTCTCATTACAAGTTAGACTTGGCCTCCAGAGACAGGGCCAGTTTTGGTTCCACAGTTCTCAAGAGTCTGTTCCATTGAGCCACCCGGGATACAGGTGCTAGGGACGCGGTCCCATCCAGCAAGAATGAAGGCGAGATTGACAACTTAACATTTAGAAGTTATGTACCTACCATAACGTTCCATGTTAGTTGTCTTCTCGCCTTCTTTCTTGCGTCCCTCCCTCCTTCCCCCTGGCCTGGACAGATCTTGAAGAGTTCCTATCAGGTTGTTTCCACCTGAGCCTTCATTAGAGGACTCTTTATTATGAACTTGGGTCTCCTAAATATATTAGGTTAGTCCTTAGCAGGGTAGGTTAGCTACCAAACGAGATCTGAGGTAGTCCCGCCTTGCATCATGGGATATAGGGTTGCCTCGAGCTGGTAAAAGGAGTTCTCAAGCTAAGCAAGTGCCGAGTCGGAGCCGATGATCGGCTCCGAACCCATCCAGCAAGAAAGAAGGCGAGAGAAGACAACTAACATGGAACGTTATGGTAGGTACATAACTTCTAATTTAACCCCCTTCCCACAAATTAATTTTTAGGATGTTTTCTAGACACTTATCTGTTGAAAGTCTTCCTACCTCCAGAGAAAGTGTTTTTTATGTCTATTTCTTAAATCTGACTTATCAAAATATGCACAGCAAGAGTATTGCTTAGGATGCTGAGTTACATGGCCTCATCCAAGCTACTGGTCCCATCTTCCAGACGTCATATGGGAAAATAGTGCCTTCATCCTTTAATCTTCACAAATGTTCATCATATAGATCACTGCTGCCTTAGCTATGTGGGTTATATCTTGCCAAGAATATAACAGCTTGCCAGTTACCAAAGCTTCATGGCACCTTCCACATGCCCAAACTGTCAGATAGCTTAAGCTGAACTGACTAAAAGACAAGCTTGACCATGGGACAAACAAGACAAGCTTGACCATGGAACAAACTACCAGTCTCATGGTCGGTCCATCTTTCAGACACAAAAGGAAAAAGTTAAGCAAATAGCCTTTGCCACCATAGCAGGCTAGGAGTGTACCTCAGACACAGGTGGGTGACTCTGCTGTGGCCATTTGTTATTCCTCAGGCCACTCATTTTTTGCCCCAGTTCCCTCTGGTGTAGCACATACAGTTACTATGGACCAGGGGTTATCCACATCCTCTGCAGATATTGGGGTTCCCCCAGTGGGCAAGGAAGCACTACTCTTGTTGGTCCTGGGAAAATGAAAAGGGAAGGCTTCCCTGTTGTGTCAGAAGCTGAGCCCATTTCTGGGGAAGCTGCTGAGACCATTAATAATATGGTTGGCCCCATTTTTTTTCTTGTCAGAAAGAGAAGAAAATTAAGCATATGCCTACTCCTCAAATTTCCTTACAGAGGTATAGTTTACTGGGTCTGACTCATTTAATTCAAGCTGTTGATCCTTCTTGTTAAGTAGTTTCAGGTAACAGAAAAAGGGATACTTCTTTTTCTGAAGAAAGTCAATATTGTGAATGTAAAAAGGAAAATAAAGGAAAAGATGTATGTTTTTTCCTCAGATTTCTAATTCAGACTCAACAGGAGAGCTCAGTTTCTGATTCTCCATGTAGGAGTTTGTTTTTCTTTTTGACTGTTGCTAGAACATGTCTATGTTTTCAGTGGGAGAACACTGAGGCTTCTCAGTCCCTCATAAAATACTGTGAATTCTAACAGAAGGAATTTCCAAAACCTAGTCCCATTCTTCCTGTTTTGTTTGCATTTTAGAGGATGTTTGTGTTACTGCCTACAGTTTCCTGATAGTCAGCCAGCTAACCTAAAAAGACAGATAAAATGTATAAAATTCCTCAGTCTTATAAGTTTGTATATATTTTTCCCAAACCTGACCCAGCAGCTATAGCTTTAGTTGATCCTACTGCTACTGAACACTTAGTTAATTCCAAATCTTACTCTTTCTGATAAGAATGGTAAAACTGTTGATAAGTAGTGCAGAACTGTATACTTCTGCAACTTTGATTTTTCACAGTTGTGAATTGTCAGGCATATATGTTAAATTCTGTACTGACTATTTGTGAAAGTATGAGAAATGCTTTATCTGCAGTTTCTTCTTGTGAAGAAAAATCTACATTAAATAATTTTTTGTTTCTTCTAGGTCACTACTCATTGTTTACAGTGTGTATATGACTCTGTTAATACTTCTTCCAGGGCTATGGTCAGTGGAACTGCTTTATGGAGGTTTTGCATGACTGCATTCTCAGAATCTCCCCAATGATGGTAAAAATGAAATTTTAATTTCCCTTTGGATAGAGATTTAGTTTTTGATCCCTATGCTGCAGATATGATCAAAATGTGATGAAAGGGTTAAGCTGATATAAGGATTTTTTAAAAATGTTCAGACCTCCCTTTCCAGTTTTTTCTACGGGATTCTGTAACCTCTCATACAATTTTGAAAAAAAGGAGAATAAACAGTCTCAACAAAATACAAGGCAAGAGGGTTCCAAAAAGAAGCCCCAAACTCCCAAAACCAAGGATAGTCCAACAAGTCTGAATCACTATTTAAGAGTTCTTGTGACCCCTTCCACACTGGCCCCCCCTTTTTCTTCCAGAAAATCTAGAATCTCCATTTTTCTCTTTGGCAGCAGATAGTTTCAGACAAATGGGTTCTGAAGGTCATTCATCAAGGTTACAGATGGCAATGGAAGGAAATTCCTCCTTTCCTGGGAATCATTCCTCATCCTCCTGATCATACTGTTTTTTCCATCTGCTCTTCATCATATGAAGTACCAAGGAGTGATAGAACCAGATCTTCCTTCCCCAGTGGACAGACATTTATATTCAAGGATGCTCTTAGTGCCAAAGAAAGAAAATGCTTGGAGACCAGTTCTGGCTCTTTATTTCTTTCCTAAACCTGTTTGTGATAGTGTTCACATTCAAAATGAAGTCACTTCAGAACCTGTTACGTCTTCTTCCTCTTTCAAGTTTTCATGGTAAAACTAGACTTAAAAGATCTTTATCATCACATCCATATTTATTCA
Source organism: Protopterus annectens (assembly GCF_019279795.1). NCBI lineage: Eukaryota > Metazoa > Chordata > Ceratodontiformes > Protopteridae > Protopterus > Protopterus annectens. Next base: position 1,192,687,465 of record NC_056732.1, on the reverse strand, counting down.
GATTTCAGATGTTTCTTAAAAGTTTAAAAGTTTTTTGTATCTGGATCACTGTCCCAGTTCTTTGCCTTACCCTTTGGACTATCCACTAAACCTAAAATGCCACAAAATGTCCAGCTCCAGTTATAGCTCATTGCAGGCTAGAGGGTTTCCACATTTTTTCTTATGTAAACAACTTGTTTGTCTTTGCAGATTATTTTTCAAAGTGTCAGAAAATACAATCTTTGATGAAAGATCTCTTATACAACCTGGGATTTCAAGAGAACATTAAAAAGTCATTCTTGACACCTTCACACAGGATTGAGTTCCTGGGATATCAACTAGACTCCTTAGTTCAAACAGCTTTTATTCCACAGGAAAAGATATATATATATATATATATATATATATATATATATATATATATATATATATATATATATATATATATATATATATATATATATATATATATATATCATGGCGTCTATGATTCTCATGATACCCCTGGCAAGATACCATATGAGAATGATACAGTGGTGTCTGAAGTCTCTTTAGCCCTAGCACCAATACCCTTTGTCTTTTCAAATCCCTTTGCTGGGTTTTGTCAGGAGATAATTTTTTTTGGTGGAGACAACAGATATCCTTAAATTCAGGTCTCTCCTCCTTCCCTGTTCCAAAACGGTAATTCAAACTTTGCTTGGGGAGAATTTTCAGGAGGGATAAAAGTGAAGGGCATGTGAGACACCAAGGACATATTCAGGGACATAAAAATCAAAGATATGCTTGCCCTAAACAAGGCACTGCACTCTCTGAATCATCTTTGGTTCCTAGGACCTCTTCAGGTAGTTACAGATAATACCATGGTCATGTCGGTTATCAGCAAGCAGGGGTACCAGGTCATACCCTTTTGGAGACTAGCCATGTTACTTTGGGATATAGATTCACTGCACAGTCTCACTCTACAGGAATCCGCATTCCGTCAGATCAAAATTTTGTGGCAGAGAAGCTGAGTAGGACCAGGGCAGACCCTCACAGATGGAAATGCAAAATTCTCAATGCAAGTAGGCCTTTTCTTTTCCATGGACAGGAATGCACCTGTATACTTTTCCTCCCTTTCCACTGATACCCAGAGTGCTTCTGAAGATTCAGAAGGAATCCGCCAAGATCAATACGATGACTCCTTTCTGGCTCAGGCAACCGTGGCAATCCCTTCTTTTGGAAATTTCAATACGAAATTACCACAACTTCTTCAAAAAATTGGTCTATTCACACAAGAACAGAAGTGATTGATAGACACAGACATCTATCAAATTCAGTTTACTGCCTGGATGACAGGGTGTTAATTCCTTTTAGGTACTGTTACTAAGGCTGTGCTTCAGGTACTAATGGAGGCAAGAAAGGCTGCTACTAGAAAATCATATATTATCAAATAAAAAAGGTTTCCTGGTTTGTGCCAGCAACTTAACCAACACCAATTCAAGGCTAGTTGTTCTCTGTTTTTACTATATCTGTGTGAGTTAATATTCTATGTCCTGTTTTATTCCTGTATCAATGTTCATTTATCAGACATTTCATCTTGTTGCCCATGAATCACACTCTCTCAAAGCAGTCTAATTTAAATATGTTTTTGAAAGCGGTTTTGCACAAGAGACCTCCAAGTAAACCAGTGGCCCCTCTTTGAGATCTTAATTTTGTGTTAGAAAAGATAACACTTACTCCATTTGAACCAGCTAACCTGGCTGACTTGAGGTTCTCAATATGAGAAATAGTTTTACTGATTACTCTGGCCAATGCAAGAAGAGCATCTGAGTTACAAGCTGTTATGGTGAGTCAACCCTATCTCATGTTCCACAGGGACACGGTTTGTTTGAGAACTAATCTTTCTTTTATGCCTAAAGTGGAATCTGTGTTTATTTTCAGCCAAACTGTCCATCTCCCCATTTTATTTCCTGAACTTAAAATGAGGGAGAAAGGATACGCCATACATTGGATGTCCACATACAACTCAGGTACTAACATGACAGAACTACATCTTTCAGATCTTTGGATCAATTACTTGTGAAGGTAAGAAGGAGGGACAACCTGTGTCAAAACAGACTATTTCCAAACGGTTGTCTAAAGCTATTACCTTTGTTATACAACAAAATTATTTGAGGCAGTGACAAAGTTCACCCTATCAGGACCTTGACTTCATCTATGGCTTTTTGAAAGGGTTGGTTTCTAAAGTTCTCTAGGAGCTGCTTCTTGATCCACTGCACATTCCTTTAAAAAACACTGTTAAGTTTGATTCTTTTTCTAGGTCCTGGTCAGGCTTTGCTAGGATCTTTCTCTAGGGGCTCCTGGACTCTACTCCTTCCATCTTCAAAATATAGTAAGCTAGAGTAATCTACCCATATAGCTAAGACTACTATAATAGTGATCAACATTATGAACATATTGTAGTTGTGTAAGTAAACTTACCATACCAGTAAATATTAGAATGATCACTGCTGTAGTAGCCACTCTGGTCCTCCATCCCCTTTGGTTTTTGGTGTGTTTTTTTACGCCAGGATGTGGACATTTTCTTTTTAGCATTGTTATTTCAGGGCTCAACCTCCCTGCCTCTGTTAGTAGGAAATCTCTGAAGGGCTTGGCACCCAAACTTGTCTTTTAGTCATTTCAGCTCAAGCTACCTGACAGTTTGGGTATGTGAAAGGTGTCCTGAAGCTTTGGAAGCTGACCGTCTGTTATATTCTTGGCAGAATATAACTCATATAGGTAAGGCTCCTGCAGCAGTGATCATAAAACATCTACCCTTATGGTCAGTTTACTTACAAAAGTGTACTTTCCTGTTCTTGACTTCATGAAGAAGGAACTCTTGCTGGGCCAGTCAGGTGACTGACTTGTCACTACAGATGCCTTACACTTTGCATGGAGGGGGGTGTCTTAATGTATCAAGTCCAGAGCATATGGGAGCCTCATTTCAGAAGCATGCCCATAAATCTCAAACATGATTGCCCTAATAAAAACTCTCAAAGCCCTGAATCAGCTGTGGACCCCCCTGGACCTTTGCTAGTGATTACAGACAACACCACAGTAATGTGATATGTGATCAAACAAGGGGGAGAAAGGTCTTACCCCCTTTGCAGATTAGCTGTGCTTGCCTGGGAACTGGCAGTGCAATGTATTCTAACTCTTTATGTGATATTCATTCCATTAGAGCAAATAACAGTAATAGACACTTTCAGCAGATCCAGCATATGCTACACGTAGAGGTCTTCCAGGATATTGTTCACTTGTGGGAAACTCCCCTAAGCATACCTCTCAACCTCTCAGTGCAAGAAATCTGGAAAAAGACTGACAAAATGGAGGGACAAAGGCCCAAAATAGGGACATATTTTAAATATTATACTTATAAGCTTGGAAAGTTGCTAGAGTAACGGGATTTGTTTTAACATACATTTTCTGAAGGATTACTTGAAACTCAGATGTATGTCATTATTTATTGACTTCAATCCTCAGATCGTCCCAGTAATTTGTCATCAAAACATAGATTTTATCTGGAACAGACTAAAATATGAGTCATAAATCTGGACATTCTGCAAAAATCTGTACAGTTGAGAGGTATGCCCCCAAGTAAGTCTTTTTGCCTCCTGTCTTAACAGACAACTAAACTAGTTATGATCCTTGTAAAGCACCTGGAAAACAGATGTATTCTCTTTCCCATAGACAGGAAAGATCATTTATGCCTCCCCCTTTCCTCTGATATCCAAAGTCTTTCTAAACAGCAAAAAGAACTATCAAGATTCTTCATGTTACTCCTTTTCTTGTCCAAGCAGCACTGGTTCTGTCTTCTCATGCATCTGGCCTGGAGCAGTAATGAAAAACTACCTCGCAGAGTCAACTTTTTCATACAGGACAAGGGATCCATTATCAACACAATCATTCAAAATCTCCATCTAACTGTATAGAGGATATTTATTTTTTATTCCATTTTGGAACTTTTTTGTGAGGGCATACAACAGGTGTTAAAGGAGACAAGAATACCTGCTACTAAGAAATCATATCTAGTCAAATTGAAAAGATTTTCTATTTGGTGCCATTAAAGAGAACAAGATCCATCACAAATGGAGGCTACTGTTATTATTCAATGCCTGTGTGAATTGTTCAACTCAAGCCCTGCAAACACTTCAGCTAAGGTACACCATTTGGCTATTTCCACTTGTCTGCCTCTAGACCCAAACCCCTTTTTTCCTTATTTCTAGTCATTTTTTTTGAATGAGGTATTATATTTTAGACACAAGTAGACAGTAGTCTCTCCTTTGATAATCACATCGCCACAGTAGTCAGGAAATCCTTCTGTGTGGCACACCTCATCACAAAAGGTTTCTCATACAGGAAAAAAGAGGTCATTGTTCCCCTCTACTCGTCACTCATTAGACCCATTATAGAGTACAACGCCCCCTTTGGTATGTACCTCACAAGACATCTACAACAACTGGAAAGGCTGGAGAAATACCTCACAAAGAGGATTACTGGCCTCAAACAGATGCCCTACACAGACCGTCTCAAAAAACTGCAGCTTTACTCTGTCGCATATCGCCTACTCAGAGGCGATCTCTGCCTAACGCACAAAGCTATGTCAAACCCACTAGAAGAAATCCCAATCCCTCTGAGCTACATGCTCTAGGGACCTAAACCTTGTCACCACAATAAACAGAACATGCTGAAGGAATAGATTCCTCTCTCAGAGACTTCCCATACTCTGGAACAAACTACCTATCTATATCAAACAAAGCTCCTCATTAGCACTCTTCAAGAAAAATCTTGATGATTGGATGGGAGATAGGAAATTCACCCCAGGGATCACTTCTGTGGCTCTGCTCGACAGTGGCACAGGAAAATAATTTTCTTGGGTGGCAAAAGCCAGGGTACCTTTTGGCTAGGCTTATATAGGCGCTAGGGCCAATAGCCTAGTACCTACATATGAACCTATGAAGACCACCCAGAAAACGTTTGCCATTTCCTTTGGGTCTAACTGCCTTGCTTATTGTTTTGACTTCTATTAGACAAGTATCTGAATTACAGGCCCTGATGTCTAGGCAACCATTTTTAATCTTAAAGAAAGACAGGGCGAGTTGTAGAACCAACCCTTCATTTGTGACAAAGATTGTCTTAAAATTTACCTTAAACCAGACTATACATCTCCCTGTGTTTTATTCTGGATTCCATCCAAAATATAGGAGAAGGAATCTTTCATTTTTTGAATGTCCATGGGCAGTCAAGATTTTACCTGGACAAGACTACATATTTGAGAAAGTCTAACCAACATTTTGTTTCCTTTGATGGGAAGAAGAATATTCAGCCAGTATCTAAGCAAACCATTTCTACATGGCTGTCAGAGTATTCAGTTCTGTTATTCAACCTGATGACAGATGTACTCCTTAAATTGTCAAGGCTCATTCTATCAGAGCTGTGGCCACTTTCCGAGGCTTTTTGGAAAGTGGGTGAACTGTGTAGATATTCTGGAGGCCACTAATTGATCCTCATTTCATATTTTCACTGAGCAGTACAAGCTTGACTCAGTTTCTAGAGCTGTGGCCGGTATTGCTAGATCTGTTCTGTAAGGGCTCCTAGATTCCATTCATTCTTCTGCGACACTTTCTTCCTGAGCTATGGCATGTATTACAAATCTTCACTAATATAACTTTGTTCCTTTAATCCAAGTTTCTAGTCATAGAGACGACTAGGATTGATGGGAGGCTGGGTGACATCAGGAATAGAACAGAGGGGAATTAGACTAGGTGGATTATAAGGTTGAGGGTAGACTCTGGGAATGGTCTGAATGACATGGTCCCTATTAAGCTTATATTAAAAGCTAGACCAATTCGTAGGTAGGAGGGGATCCACATATATGTGTTTATAGTATGGTTTCATTAATTGTATGATTTTCATTTTAATTATTTCATTAATAATTGAGGAATATTTTGGAATGCATTTGTATATATACACTTTTTCATGTATATGCATTTTTATATATATATATATATATATATATATATATATATATATATATATATATATATATATATATATATATATATATATATATATATATATGTATGTATATATATATATATATATATATATATATATGTATATATATGTATATATATATATATATATATATATATATATCATATATGCATTTGTAATCTATATTATAACACCATACATAGCTTCTTTTTTAGGAAGGAACAATGTTATATTAGTGAAGATTTTTAATATGTGAGCAAACTTCTATGTATTTTGTAGGTTTCTATATATACACGTTTTTTATGTTTGCACATTTTATGTTTATATGACTGTGCTTTATATATTAAGTTTTTAAATAGGATTTAATAGGTAATTAAGGGAAGTGATGCATTGCTGCCTATATAAATGCACCTTTGTCTTATGTTTTTAATGTCTGATGAAGCAGTTAGATTAAGTGTGAAAGTGCTTGCGTTTGTTTGTTTAATAAAACACTTTAGACTGTGTTGACTCTGGAGCCATCAGCTTGTTCCCTTTTTATTTTGCTTGCTGGGTCTTTGTTTCAACTAAGTGGAACTTTTGTCCATAACCTGTTTATACTTTTTTGTGGATCTGTAGTGTTTCTTTCTATCCATGGGTTAGAAATGATGGCAGAGGGAGGCATGGTCGAAGTCGAGTTGGACTATACATCTAGGACTGTGTTATCTGAAAGAAGAGGGAAGGTTCTTAATGAGAGACTCTTTGAATGTATTGATAATGGTTTCAATCCATCGCTATCTCAAGATTTGGTTTTAACTGAGGAGATTGAAGCATCTGCAGTGGTAGATGCTGCACAGTTACAGAGTATGCTGTTACAACTAGATGATACGCTATTCAGAATGAAAAAAATGCAGACCCAATAGTTCCATTTCGAAGCTTGCTTGGAACTAAAATTGAGCCAAGAGGGCTGAGAGTACTGAGAATGGCCACCTACAGAGATAGATACCCAGAATTGCTGAGTAGGTGGCAGAAGCTGAACTTGCAACTAAGCATGGACTATATGACACTGTTAGTAGAATATTTCAAACCAGAGGAGAGGGAGCTGTGTGAAAGAGTGGTGTTTCTGCAAGATGAACATCACGATATGTTTCCAGCAGCAATGGTTGATACCAGAATTGGAGGCATGATTGATTCTCTCTTGATCTATGAGAGAAAACTGCTTTTAATTAAAGCAAGGAAGATCGAGAGGGATAGGCTTGACTTTGTGAATGGTCATGTCTTTACTTGGCCCAGGACCTCAAAATCGGCCAATCAGAAAGGAGATGGAGAGGAAACACCCACAAGCAATGATAATGCTGTGCCTGTTGGGAGCACAATGAAGGAACAGGTTTGGTTCCTTTGAGCCATAGGACTGAGAGTGAAGGTGTACAACTGATCCAGCAATTAAAAGCGAGAAAGAAAACCACAAAATTTACATCTCTGGAAGAAGTGAGTTTACAGAAGGAAGCAGCTGATATTCCCAACAATGAGTCTGTGAAAGAGGTGGCTTCCTAGTGTTCAAGCACTAGATCGAGCCAGACATTTTAGAAGGACAGAATCAGGATTTTCTTCAGTTCTCTTTACCAATTTCCAAGGAAGTAAAGGGGACTCGAGCAAGGTCCAGGAGCAGAACGAGGATGAAAAGCGATCAAGAAACTGAACCGAACACGGGACATACATTGAAAAAGATGTGGCAAGCGAAGGAGAATCTTTGATATGGAACATTTCTAGCAGGATTTTGAGTGAGAGAGAAAAATCTTTATTAGAGAAAGGAATCTCGTTCATCCATTCAAAGAGAGCAGAGGTAACTGACTTTATAATTGATTTGAAATGTTTCATGAGAACTCCAATGTTTAAGCTTACCTTTGCAAATGTGGATAGCATTGATCAGGCTGCTAGATTTGTGAGACCTAGCATGTATACTCCTGCTAATCATCCTGTATTAACTGTATATGAGAAACTTTGTGTAGATGAATTGTATAAGAGTTTTCCCTGGATATGGACATGATACGCAGCAGTGTTATAAAAAGTTTAGGAACTTAGATAAACATGAGCAAATAGCATTGCAGCATTTAAGAAATTATGATACGATTGTGGTATGCCTCACTGACAAAGGGGGTCCTTTGGTGAAAATGGCTCGAGAACATTATTATTCAACTATGGATCAAATGCTAAGCAATAGTGATGTGTGTAGGAGAATTTGCTATGATGATGTATAAAGGATGGTTGGGAAGGTGCATGATATGTTATATGAATGTCTACTCTCTCATGATATTGAGCACAGTTTATATGAGTATTTGAAAGTAGATGAACCCCCTGCTACCTATAATACAGGGCCTACCCAAGGTACATAAAGACCCTCGTAACCCTCCGCTAAGACCTTTAGTCTCAGGATGCAACAGGTGCACAGAGCCGTTGTCTATCTTTATTGAGAAGAAACTTAGACCATTGTTGGATAACAATCCTGTAATATTAAGGGACTCAAAAACAATTCATTGAGCATTTATATAGGTTTTATAAGGGTACAGGGAGTATGGTAGGCCTTTTGTTTGTGACCCTTGATGTACAGTCCCTGTTCACTTGTATTCCCAATGGGAGGGGTGTGTTCTTGTTACAAAAGTATTTGATGGAACACAGTGGTTTTACCTCCAGGAATGTAGACTTGTTATGCTTCCTTATGGAAATTGTATTAGAACATAATGCGTTTATATTTGGGAAAGACATTTATCTTCAAAAGGATGGCGTAGCTATGGGCACATCATGTGCCCATAGCTACGCCAACTTAGTAATGGTTGCATTATGTAGGTAAGACAGATAGATGTCTAAGGACTTGGGTCAGGGAACATTACTATAACATAGGTAATATGAATGTAACTAATGCATTGGCTAAGCATGTTCAGGAGAATGATAATACACATCAGTTTAAGTTTCTAGTCATAGAGAAGACTAGGATAGATGGGAGGCTGGGTGATAGCAGGAGTAGAACAGAGGAGAATGAGACTGTGTGAATTATAAGGCTGAGGACAAACTCTGGGAAAGGTCTGAATGACAAGGTCTCTATTAAATGTATATTAAAAGCTAGACCATTTCATAGGTAGCAGGGGATCCACATATATGTGGTTATAGTATGGTTTCAATTATTGAATGATTTTCATTTAAATTATTTCATTAATAATTGAGGAATAATTTGGAATGCATTTTTATTTTGTTATGTATATGTATTTTTATATATATATATATATATATATATATACATATATATTTTATATATATATTATATATGTATATGTGTATATATATATATATATATATATATATATATATATGTATGTGTATATATATATATATATATATATATATATATATATGCATATCTATATATATATATATATATATATATATAGATATATATATATATATATATATAAAAAACTAAAAAACTGGTGTCCACAGACCAGGCAACCAACAAGTAGTTTGAACGCAATTTAATTTCAAATTAAGAACACAGCGTTTTCGCCACTGCCAATGCAGTAGCTTCATCAGAATGAATGAAAAGTGCGCCAACTTTTCAAATTTAAAACTTTTGAAATGGCGTAACCATGCGTCACTTCCTTACCCACAATAATTAAAATAACATTCTCAAAGATAAGTCAATAAATTCAATTAGATAAAAAATACGTAATTAAAAAATATATATAAAATGAAACAACACTTTAGTTTGTGCAAAACACCTACAGTCCATGTGCCAGCCGATACATGTTGTGAATTTGTGTTCATACGTTGTACAAATAGGGTTGCGGTGGTAAAACCTATTTCACACAGAAGAACCAGTTTATATTTCAAAGTGCTCACAGAAGATGATAATAAAAAATATATTAATAATAATAAATGCTCTTCTAAGAAGTAATATTCTTCGCAAGGATACAATAGGTTCTAACAATCAAACCTAATAAGTATAAAGTCAGTAACTAAGGGAAAACTATAAAGCAATATACGGAACCTATGGCCACTGCTAAGTGACTAATCAACTGAATGTTAAGTTATATAAGTAAAAAAACCCTAATATAGAAGGTAATTTACGTAGGTACCTCGATTTATATTTGCAAACACTTCTTTCACCTTAGATAGCTTTTATATTTTAACACAGAGGATATATTGCAATTTTCAATTAAGCCCGGAACTGTGAAGGCATCTAATTTAATTTGCCATTCAAGTTCACGGGTTTCCAAAATTAATGAATACGGTCCACCTCTAATACTTGGGGGAACGTGGTCAATAGCCATAAAGTGGAAACTGTGCCCTGAGTGACTGTTTATATGCTTTGCTAAAGCATTCTCACATTTTTTATTTTTGATAGCGTATACATGTTGGTAAATACGCTCACGGAACGTACGGTCCGTTTTACCGATGTAGAATTCTGCGCAACAGTCACAGAGGGCCACATAAACAATAGATTTTGTATTACAATTGATCTTATGGTTGATATAGTATTTTCTATTCCTAACGGAAAATACATTACCTGTTTTTAACATATTACACCAATTGCATGTACCACATATGAATGTACCTTTTTGTCTAATGAATGAATTACAATCCAAATTCCTTTGAAGAAGTTCTTTAAGGTTATTCCCTCTCTTGTATACCACTAAGGGGGCCATGCCTAATTTGTCCACCAGTAAAGGGTTGCATTTGATAAAATGCCAATTTTTTTGAATGATAGAAACAATCTTGTCCGAGTTGTTGTTAAAAGTTGTAGTGAAACTCACCGAAAATTTACGTTCCATCGTACACCGAGATGGTGGAACATGTGAATGAGAGAAGCTTACCCCAGGGACAACTACTGCATCACCATCATCAATTGTGCATGGTTGTTCCACTTGACCAAGTAATGGTTTATAAAACCCATTTAATCTCTTAAAATTCACTTCGTCAATCAAGTCGTCAATCAACTTTTCAGGGTATCCATGATTGGTAAATAACCCCTTCAAGAACAAACATTCTTGATCAAAAGCCGAAATAGTACTACACATACGGACAGCTCTTACGAGTTGCCCTTTTACAATGGAGCGTTTTTGCTTCCATGGATGGTTCCTCGAGAAGTGAAGGAAGGAATTGCAATAAGTAGATTTTCTAAAAATTGATGACACAAATTTTTTAATTTCCAAATCCTTAACCAACTTCACGTCCAGGTAGTCAATCTCACTGGTTGAAAAATGATATGTAAATTTCAAAAACTCAGTGGTGCTGTTCATATATGTAACCAAGTCGTGAGCCAAATCGGCTCCACCTTGGAATAGGATGAAAACATCATCTAGGAACCGGGTATAAAACCTCATGGATCCTTTGAACACTAGGTTGTTAAATAAAAATGTTTTCTCCCAATAAGCCATGAACAAGTTCGCGACACTACCACCAAAAGGTGAGCCCATAGCTATCCCTTGCTTTTGAAGATAGTATTGTTTATCAAAAATGAAGAAATTGGATGAGAGGACTATGTCTAATAACTCTGTGACAATAGCAATATCATTCCTTGGCACTTTTAAATCCCTCAACATTAATTCAACCCACTCAACAGCTTCTTGGTGAGGGATGGAAATATAGAGATTGATGACTTCGATAGTAAGGAAATTGAGAGAGTCATCAAATTCAATCTCATTGATAGAACGCAAAAAGGACCACGAGTCCTTACAGATCTCTGGTATTAATTTAAGGTGCTTGGAAATAATATTATCAATTAGCCGAGCACATGGATGAGTAATTGATGACCTACCATCCACAAGGGCTCGCATAGGTGGATTTAGCAAGTCCTTGTGGATCTTGGGGATTCCAAACATAACTGGAACCTTCGGAGAAATAATATCAATGAAATTATAAGTGTCAAGGTCAATTTTACGAGACAAGAATAGGTCTCTAAAATACCCCTTGATCCTATTATGAGACCCTATCATTTCATTCAGTGAAGATACTGAATAAGCAGGGGAATTCAAGACAGCCAACATTCTGTTGGTATAATCCATTTTATCTAGAATAACTAGACCAACCCCTTTATCCGGTTTGATTACTCTAACCGGCATCTTACATAAATAATTCAAAGCATTAAATTGATCACTAGAAATATTCACCTTCTTCTTTGTGGATCTATGATTATCTAAAGCAGATAAATGTCTGATATCAACTTCACAAATATTTTCAAAAATATGTAAGTTAGGGTGTAACGGAGGATTAAAAGTACTAGAAAGCTTAAGTGCTGTCTTATCTGTGGGGGGTTCATTACTGAATAAAACGTTCAAGTTTAATTTACGGACAAAACATTTTAAATCAATTAAAGTTTTTGCTAAGTTGAGCCTTTGGTCGGGTACAAAAGTGTAAGCATTAGCCAAAAAGTCAATTAAGTCAGCATCTAAAGAAACATCATTAAAATTGTAGATGTGAAAGTCACCCTTTGTGTTAGACAAAACAAGAGGAAAAATAGTTTCCAAAACGGGTTCACCAGACTGGTCGTCTAACGACGGTTGTTGTTCCAGTTTTTGCTTTTGTTCTGATGTTGGCGATTGTTCCTGCCCCCTAAAAAAACTTTCTGATTAGGTTTATTGTTAGTGCTAACAAAGTTGTTCTGATTGTTTGCTCTAATCCTATTACTTCTCCTTGGACCATGGGTAGGTGTCTCTTCTACATCTTCTTCAATAACATCAAGGTCCAAAGAATGGTCATGAGTACCATGCCTACTAGAAATGTTGTCACTATTCTGGTTTGCATCGATTTGAGTAGATTTAATAAGTTTTGGGTATGCACAGTTGTTTTGATAGGCATACCTATCCCTGATCAGTTTTTTAGACTTGTTAGATTTTAATTTGACAAGTAAGGCATCAATAGTTGAATACATTTGGTTGTAGTCATACTTGTATCTTGCAAAGTCCATGTCTATTTTAATCATATCATCCAGCCTACTGATTTCAATAGAAAGGCCAGAGATATGGATGGAATAATGTTTTATAATAAGCTCCAAAAGTTGAGACCCTTTTCTTTCAAACAAGACCAACAAGTCAGCTTAAAAAGCTGTGTCCATAAGCAAACCTGTCGGAGAAAAATTATTGCGAAGGCCCTTAGGGACAATCTTGTCAGCTAGGCATTGTTGGAAGTATGCCACTTCCAATTGAAGTTTCTTCAATTTCAACATTTTACCATCAAGTTGTTTCAGTTTCTCAGTTATATTAACAGAGCTATTAACAGGAACACCTAAATCTGTAGCCGATGAGCCAGGAGCTGGTTCACTAGTAAAAGAGAATGGAGCTAAATTCTCAACCCACTCCGTAAGAGAAGGCACACCAATAAGCCCAAGATTTATATTTTCAGATGTTCCGTGAGCAAGTGAAGAAGGACCCATCGTTAGTTGGTCCCTAACATGAACTCCATTAGAACCGGTGTTATTGTCAACAGGTGTTAAAGAACGGGCAACCTGCCCTGCTGGAATTCGTTGCACGGATACATTAGCAGCCTGGTTGACAAAAGAGCGTGAAGGCTGGCCTACTGGAATTGACTGCAAAAAAGCATTACCAGACTGATTATTAGGAGAGGCGGCTGCGGACCCATATTCGTTTCTTTTCATCCTGTCTGCGTCTCTCCTGTCAATACTATCCAAACGAGCATTCATTAAGTCCAAGCGTTCAGTTAGAGAAAGCAACAAGGCTTGGATACTTGGTGGATCGTTGATGGCATCTGGAGTAACGGACCCAAAAATATTGGGAGTTCTTGGACTAGAGGGACCACCAGTAGCCATAAAACAAACAAGTAGAAAACCAAAAGAAACAATCGAAAAAAACTAAAAAATTGGTGTCCACAGACCAGGCAACCAACAAGTAGTTTGAACGCAATTTAATTTCAAATTAAGAACACAGCGTTTTCGCCACTGCCAATGCAGTAGCTTCATCAGAATGAATGAAAAGTGCGCCAACTTTTTAAATTTAAAACTTTTGAAATGGCGTAACCATGCATCACTTCCTTACCCACAATAATTGGACGACTTGATTGACGAAGTGAATTTTAAGAGATTAAATGGGTTTTATAAACCATTACTTGGTCAAGTGGAACAACCATGCACAATTGATGATGGTGATGCATTAGTTGTCCCTGGGGTAAGCTTCCCTCATTCACATGTTCCACCATCTCGGTGTACGATGGGACGTAACTTTTCGGTGAGTTTCACTACAACTTTAAACAACAATTTGGACAAGATTGTTTCTATCATTCAAAAAAATTGGCATTTTATCAAATGCAACCCTTTACTGGTGGACAAATTAGGCATGGCCCCCTTAGTGGTATACAAGAGAGGGAATAACCTTAAAGAACTTCTTCAAAGGAATTTGGATTGTAATTCATTCATTAGACAAAAAGGTACATTTATATGTGGTACATGCAATTGGTGTAATATGTTAAAAACAGGTAATGTATTTTCCATTAGGAATAGAAAATACTATATCAACCATAAGATCAATTGTAATACAAAATCTATTGTTTATGTGGCCCTCTGTGACTGTTGCGCAGCATTCTACATCGGTAAAACGGACCGTAAGTTCCGTGAGCGTATTTACCAACATGTATACGCTATCAAAAATAAAAAATGTGAGAATGCTTTAGCAAAGCATATAAACAGTCACTCAGGGCACAGTTTCCACTTTATGCCTATTGACCACGTTCCCCCAAGTATTAGAGGTGGACCGTATTCATTAATTTTGGAAACCTGTGAACTTGAATGGCAAATTAAATTAGATGCCTTCACAGTTCCGGGCTTAAATGAAAATTGCAATATATCCTCTGTGTTAAAATATAAAAGCTATCTAAGGTGAAAGAAGTGTTTGCAAATATAAATCAAGGTACCTACGTAAATTACCTTCTATATTAGGGGTTTTTTTTACTTATATAACTTAACATTCAGTTGATTAGTCACTTAGCAGTGGCCATAGGTTCCGTATTTTGCTTTATAGTTTTCCCTTAGTTACTGACTTTATACTTATTAGGTTTGATTGTTAGAACTTATTGTATCCTTGCGAAGAATATTACTTCTTAGAAGAGCATTTATTATTATTAATATATTTTTTATTATCATCTTCTGTGAGCACTTTGAAATATAAACTGGTTCTTCTGTGTGAAATAGGTTTTACCACCGCAACCCTATTTGTACAACGTATGAACACAAATTCACAACATGTATTGGCTGGCACATGGACTGTAGGTGTTTTGCACAAACTAAAGTGTTGTTTCATTTTATATATATTTTTTAATTACGTATTTCTTATCTAATTGAATTTATTGACTTCTCTTTGAGAATGTTATTTTAATTATTGTGGGTAAGGAAGTGACACATGGTTACGCCATTTCAAAAGTTTTAAATTTGAAAAGTTGGCGCACTTTTTATTCATTCTGATGAAGCTACTGCATTGGCAGTGGCGAAAACGCTGTGTTCTTAATTTGAAATTAAATTGCGTTCAAACTACTTGTTGGTTGCCTGGTCTGTGGACACCAGTTTTTTAGTTTTTTTCGATTGTTTCTTTTGGTTTTCTACTTGTTTGTTTTATGGCTACTGGTGGTCCCTCTAGTCCAAGGACTCCCAATATTTTTGGGTCCGTTATTCCGGATGCCGTCAATGAACCACCGAGTATCCAAGCCTTGTTGCTTTCTCTAACTGAACGCTTGGACTTAATGAATGCTCGTTTGGATAGTATTGACCGGAGAGACGCGGACAGGATGAAATGAAACGAATATGGGTCCGCAGCCGCCTCTACTAATAATCAGTCTGGTAATGCTTTTTTGCAGTCAATTCCAGTAGGCCAGCCTTCACGCTCTTTCGTCAACCAGGCTGCTAATGTATCCGTGCAACCAATTCCAGCAGGGCAGGTTGCCCGTTCTTTAACACCTGTTGACAATAACACCGGTTCTAATGGAGTTCATGTTAGGGACCAACTAGCGATGGGTCCTTCTTCACTTGCTCACAGATCATCTGAAAATATAAATCTTGGGCTTATTGGTGTGCCTTCTCTTACGGAGTGGGTCGAGAATTTAGCTCCATTCTCTTTTACTAGTGAACCAGCTCCTGGCTCATCGGCTACAGATTTAGGTGTTCCTGTTAATAGCTCTGTTAATATAACTGAGAAACTGAAACAACTTGATGATAAAATGTTGAAATTGAAGAAACTTCAATTGGAAGTGGCATACTTCCAACAATGCCTAGCTGACAAGATTGTCCCTAAGGGCCTTCGCAATAATTTTTCTTCGACAGGTTTGCTTATGGACACAGCTTTTTCAGCTGAATTGTTGGTCTTGTTTGAAAGACAAGGGGCTCAACTTTTGGAGCTTATTATAAAACATTATTCCATCCATATCTCTGGCCTTTCTATTGAAATCAGTAGGCTGGATGATATGATTAAAATAGACATGGACTTTGCAAGATACAAGTATGACTACAACTGAATTTATTCAAGTATTGATGCCTTACTTGTCAAATTAAAATCTAACAAGTCTAAAAAACTGATCAGGGATAGGTATGCCTATCAAAACAACTGTGCATACCCAAGACTTATTAAATCTACCCAAATCGATGCAAACCAGAATAGTGACAACATTTTTAGTAGGCACGGTACTCATGACCATTATTTGGACCTTGATGTTATTGAAGAAGATGTAGAAGAGACACCTACCCATGGTCCAAAGAGAAGTAATAGGATTAGAGCAAACAATCAGAACAACTTTATTAGCACTAACAATAAACCTAATCAGAAAGTTTTTTTAGGGGGCAGGAACAATCGCCAACATCAGAACAAAAGCAAAAACTGGAACAACAACCGTCGTTAGACGACCAGTCTGGTGAATCTGTTTTGGAAACTATTTTTCCTATTGTTTTGTCTAACACAAAGGGTGACTTTCACATCTACAATTTTACTGATGTTTCTTTAGATGCTGACTTAATTGACCTTTTGGCTAATGCTTTCTTTTGTACCCGACCAAAGGCTCAACTTAGCAAAAACTTTAATTGATTTAAAAAGTTTTGTCCGTAAATTAAACTTGAACGTTTTATTCAGTAATGAACCCCCCACAGATAAGACAGCACTTAAGCTTTCTAGTACTTTTAATCCTCTGTTACACCCTAACTTCCATATTTTTGAAAATATTTGTGAAGTTGATATCAGACATTTATCTGCTTTAGATAATCATAGATCCACACAGAAGAAGGTGAATATTTCTAGTGATCAATTTAATGCTTTGAATTATTTATGTAAGATGCCGGATAGAGTAATCAAACCGGATAAAGGGGGTGGTCTAGTTATTCTAGATAAAATGGATTATACCAACAGAATGTTGGCTGTCTTGAATTCCCCTGCTTATTCAGTATCTTCACTGAATGAAATGATAGGG